>NC_057798.1:118832067-118865233 GCF_018294505.1 Triticum aestivum
TTTTGGTCCCGGTTGGTGCCACCAACCGGGACCAAATGCCCTTCTGCCTAGGCTCGCCGCACCGGCCACGTGGAGGCCCATCTGTCCCGGTTTATGCAAGAACCGAGACTAAAGGTATAGGGCATTAGTACCGACACTTTAGTCCCGGTTCAAAAACCGGGACTAATGGCCCTTACAAACCGGGACTATAGGTCCTTTTTCTACTAGTGTACTAGCAGCGCAGCTAGCTAACGTACGAAACGTTGGCTACGAAAACAGTTTTAAAATGTTACTTACGAAACATGACAACAAACAACTCACGGAAAAAAACAAAGCTTGCGTGCATGAATCTTAAAGCTTCGCATCAAACGGGTTAGGAGTTAGATGTGATATAAGTAAGGACTGTGCTAACGACCAGTCGACTGGTCGTTAGCGACAGATCCGGACGATTCCACCCACCTACGATCCGCTTCTCTCGATGTGGGAATCGATCCACCGCATCTTTTTTTTCCTTCTAGCACAATAAAAAGAATTGGCAGAAGTTGGAATCGAACCCACCACATCTTGGTAGACCACAGTAGTTCGCAACCACCCGGTCTAGATTGAGCCAGTGAATAGATTAAGGTTAGATAGTATTTGTACTACTACTTAGCGTGACCTGGAAACGAATAATTTTTCTTTCTTTCCTTTTATATTTTTTATCCTATATAGATGGCCCGGCTGCTCTGTTAATATTTACAACATCATGGTAATTTTAACGTAGTAAAAATTGTTGACATATCATGGTAACTTCATTGTAAAAAGCATGCCAGGGTACACAAGTTTTTTTGCGAGGGTACAAAAGTTATCAACCATTTGGTGCGTAACTTATCATGCTTTTTATACATAAGTTACCGGGGAATATTTTAAATATTTTTTCTTGGGTTAGAGATACGGCTGGGTGTTGTACAAAATTATTATACTTTGCAGTCTGTAAAAATCATGATATTTACACAAAAGTTATCAAGAGATGTTTTTTTAAAATCTAGGTCAACGTTATCGTGGTGTTTGTACATAAGTTATCATGACAGCGGTACATAAATTATCATACTATTTATATAGTAATTATTAGGGTACGTTTCAAGCACCCCTCGGGTTGAAATATTACCGTCATATTTGTATTTAAATTATCAGGGCTGCAGTGCATAAATTATCATGTCATTTACACAACAGTTATCGAAGTAATGTTTTCCAAAGAGAAAATTTTCACAGTCAAAGTTATCGGCTATGTTGTGTGTATATTATCATGTTATTTGCACAGAAATTACCGGTGTATGATTTCCAACAACTTTTATCCTAGGGTCAAAGGAGTTACCACGGTGTTCGTGGGTTATCAACTTTGTTGTGTGTATACTACCATCCTATTTACACAGAATTTATCAGGGGTTGTTTTTCAATATTTTTCCTTGGGTCAAATGGTTACCAGAGTGTTTGTAAGTGAGTTATCAACTTTGTTGTATCTATATTATCATGTTATTTACATACAAGTTACCGGACTAGCTTATTTAACATTTTTTGAGTAGAAAGGTTACCATGGTGCTTGTACGCGAGTTATCATCTTTGTTTTTCTTATATTACCATGATATTTGCACAAAAGTTACCGGGGTATTGTTTTCAACAACTTTCATTCTGGGGTTAAAAGAATTACCATAGTGTTTGTATGTGAGTTATCGGCTCTATTGTGCGTATATTAATATCATATTTACATAAAAGTTACCGGGGTTTGTTTTTCCACTAAATTTCCCCCCAGTCAAAAGTTACCGGCTTTATTGTGTGACCACGGTTGTTTGTCATATTGTCAGATCGTGCGTAAATTACTGTGTTATTTACACAAAATTAATGTGTATATTATCCTGTTGTTTAGACAGAACTTATCGGCATATGTTTCAATATTTTTTTCCGGGTCAGAATTACCAATGGTATTTACATGTAAATTATCAGATCTACTATGCATAATCGTGCTATTTACCCATAAGTTATCACGGTCTTTGCATCATAATTTACTAGGTCCACATGCGTCAAATACCATGCTATTTACACACAAGTTCCCGGTTTTGTCGCCTGAGAGAAACAGATCGAGTTGTTTTTCCTTTCCACTCATTTAATAAGTTATAAAAACGTGTAATCTTTGTGTAAAACCAGAAGAGAGAGTTAGCTCAGTTGGTTGGCGTGCTATGGCCTCAACCAACAGGTTCTAGGTTTGATTCTTGCTAGCGCTATTTTTTTCTTTTCCACGCGCGAGACTGAAAAAAAACCCAGATCGAGCAATTGTTGCGCGGGAGACTGAAAAAAAATTTGGATCGAGCGATAAGCGGATCGAGCGGTCGAGCAATTGTTGCGCGGGAGACTAGAAAAAAATTTGAATCGAGCGATAAGCGGATCGAGCGGTCGCCAGATCATACGTGCATGTTGCAAACCACCAGTCGGCAGGAAAATAGCATTGTCGTATAAGTAAATATGAAATAGCAAAGCTGCTATCTTTTTCGAGTCACTTTCGAGAAATTTACATGGCTCCAAAGCAAAACCATTTGGTTCATGGTTTCTTCTCCTTCACCACACAAGCTCTCGGCCAAACCTGGCACATCTGCTTTGTGCCTTAATATAGCCATCTCTTCTTCGAGGCAGGAGACCGGGTCTCCCCCGCAACGACCACCGCACGCGCGCGCGCAGGCCGCCTCTACCCACCATATCCCTCCCCTTACCGCGCCCATACATTTTTTGCAAACCATCGCCATGGACGAGCACACGGGCGTGGCGCCGTCCAGTTGAACAACCATCCCAGCCATGCGCGCAACGGGTGCAAGAAAGAAAGCAGCGTGAAAGAAAAGAGAGGAGCTAGGAGAACATGTCGAAGGCGCCCAGGAACCCCGGCGGCGGGTCGGCGGGCGCGCCCAAGTCGTCGTCCGGGCAGCCGGTGAAGTTCGCGCGCCGGACGCCGAGCGGGCGGTATCTCAGCCTGTCGCGCGAGGACATAGACATGGAGGGCGAGATGGGGCCGGACTACGCCAACTACACGGTGCACATCCCGCCCACCCCGGACAACCAGCCCATGAAGGACGGCTCGGAGCCGACGGCCGTGGCGATGAAGGCCGAGGAGCAGTACGTGTCCAACTCGCTCTTCACCGGCGGGTTCAACAGCGTGACCCGCGCCCACCTCATGGACAGGGTCATCGACTCCGACGTGAAGCACCCGCAGATGGCCGGGGCCAAGGCCACCCGCTGCGCCATGCCGGCCTGCGACGGCAAGGTCATGCGCAACGAGCGCGGCGAGGAGGTCGACCCCTGCGAGTGTAGGTTCAAGATCTGCCGTGACTGCTACCTGGACGCGCAGAAGGACGGCTGTCTCTGCCCCGGGTGCAAGGAGCACTACAAGATCGGCGACTACGCCGACGACGACCCGCATGACGTGTCGGCAGGGAAGTCCCTGCTCGCCCGGAACCAGAACGGGGAGTTCGACCACAACCGGTGGCTCTTCGAGAGCTCCGGCACCTACGGCTATGGCAACGCGTTCATGCCCAAGGGCGGCATGTACGAGGACGACCTGGACGAGGACGGCGCAGGCGGCGACGGCGGCATGCCGGCGGACTTGAGCCAGAAGCCGTTCAAGCCGCTGACGCGGAAGATACCGATGCCGACGTCGATCATCAGCCCGTACCGGATCTTCATCGTCATCCGGTTCTTCGTGCTCATCTTCTACCTCACCTGGCGTATCCGCAACCCTAACATGGAGGCGCTCTGGCTCTGGGGCATGTCCATCGTCTGCGAGCTCTGGTTCGCCTTCTCCTGGCTTCTCGACATGCTCCCCAAGGTGAACCCCATCAACCGCAGCACCGACCTCGCCGTGCTCAAGGAGAAGTTCGAGACGCACTCGCCGTCCAACCCCCACGGCAGGTCCGACCTGCCGGGCCTCGACGTCTTCGTCTCCACCGCCGACCCGGAGAAGGAGCCGGTGCTCACCACCGCCAACACCATCCTCTCCATCCTGGCCGTGGACTACCCCGTGGAGAAGCTCGCATGCTACGTGTCCGACGACGGAGGCGCGCTGCTCACCTTCGAGGCCATGGCGGAGGCCGCGAGCTTCGCCAACATATGGGTGCCATTCTGCAAGAAGCACGACATCGAGCCCCGCAACCCAGACAGCTACTTCGCCCTCAAGGGAGACCCCACCAAGGGCAAGCGGCGGTCGGACTTCGTCAAGGACCGACGCAAGGTGAAGCGGGAATACGATGAGTTCAAGGTGCGAATCAACGGCCTCCCGGACTCGATCCGCCGCCGCTCCGACGCCTTCAACGCCCGCGAGGACATGAAGATGCTCAAGCACCTCCGTGAGACCGGCGCCGACCCGTCGGAGCAGCCTAAGGTGAAGAAGGCTACCTGGATGGCCGACGGCACGCATTGGCCGGGCACCTGGGCCGTGTCCTCGCCTGACCACGCCAAGGGTAACCACGCCGGCATCCTACAGGTACTCAATCTCAATCATCACGCCGGAATTTTGCCAAGTTGTTCCCATGCATCAAACATGTTAATCGACATGCATGGCATGGCATGCAGGTGATGCTGAGGCCGCCGTCGCCGGACCCGCTGTACGGCATGCATGACGAGGACCAGCTGGTCGACTACAGTGACGTAGACACCCGGCTGCCGATGCTGGTGTACATGTCGCGGGAGAAGCGGCCGGGGTACGACCACAACAAGAAGGCAGGCGCCATGAACGCCCTGGTGCGGTGCTCCGCCGTCATGTCCAACGCGCCCTTCATCCTCAACTTCGACTGCGACCACTACATCAACAACACGCAGGCCATCCGCGAGGCCATGTGCTTCATGATGGACCGCGGCGGCGAGCGCATCTGCTACATCCAGTTCCCGCAGAGGTTCGAGGGCATCGACCCCTCCGACCGCTACGCCAACCACAACACCGTCTTCTTCGATGGCAACATGCGCGCGCTCGACGGCCTCCAGGGCCCCATGTACGTCGGCACCGGCTGCATGTTCCGTCGCTTCGCGCTCTACGGCTTCGACCCGCCTCGGACGGCCGAGTACACAGGCTGGCTCTTCAAGAAGAAGAAGGTGACCAACTTCAAGGACCCCGAGTCGGACACGCAACAGCTCAAGGCGGAGGACTTCGATGCGGAGCTCACGGCGCAGCTGGTGCCCAGGCGGTTCGGCAACTCGTCGGCAATGCTGGCGTCCATCCCCATCGCCGAGTTCCAGGCGCGTCCAATCGCCGACCACCCCGCCGTGCTGCACGGAAGGCCGCCAGGCACGCTCACCGTGCCACGCCCGCCGCTGGACCCGCCCACTGTTGCCGAGGCCGTCTCCGTCATCTCCTGCTGGTACGAGGACAAGACCGAGTGGGGAGACCGTGTGGGATGGATCTACGGCTCCGTCACAGAGGACGTGGTCACTGGCTACCGCATGCACAACCGCGGCTGGCGCTCCGTCTACTGGATCAGCAAACGCGACGCCTTCCTTGGCACAGCCCCCATCAACATGACCGACCGTCTGCACCAGGTTCACTCCTTTCATTCGAACCATGAATTAAGTTGATGTATCATAGTAAAAAAGTTGATCACCTATACCTGTGTTACCGGTGAATGACTATCAAACCATCGATCAGGTGTTGCGTTGGGCGACGGGGTCGGTGGAGATCTTCTTCTCCCGGAACAACGCGTTCCTGGCATCGCGGAAGCTCATGTTCCTGCAGCGGGTCGCGTACCTCAACGTCGGCATCTACCCGTTCACCTCCATCTTCCTGCTCACCTACTGCTTCATCCCGGCGCTTTCCCTCTTCTCCGGGTTCTTCATCGTGCAGACGCTCAACGTCGCCTTCCTCTTCTACCTCCTCACCATCACGGTCACCCTCATCGCGCTCGGCATCCTCGAGGTCAAGTGGTCAGGCATTGAACTCGAGGACTGGTGGCGCAATGAGCAATTCTGGCTCATCTCAGGCACGCACATCATGAATTCTGATACTGACGACCTAGCTAGGATCCCGATACTGACCTGACCACCACGTGTGTCTTTGCACAATTAATGTGATGACAGGCATAAGCGCGCACCTATATGCGGTGGTGCAGGGGTTGCTCAAGGTGATGGCCGGGATTGAGATCTCCTTCACACTGACCGCCAAGGCGGCGGCTGAAGACAACGAGGACATCTACGCGGACCTCTACGTCGTCAAGTGGTCATCGCTGCTCATCCCGCCCATCACCATCGGCATGCTCAACATCATCGCCATCGCCTTCGCCTTCGCCCGCACCATCTATAGCGACAACCCACGGTGGGGCAAGTTCATCGGCGGCGGTTTCTTCAGCTTTTGGGTGCTCGCTCATCTCAACCCATTCGCCAAGGGTCTCATGGGCCGCCGCGGCAAGACACCCACCATCATCTTTGTCTGGTCAGGCCTCATATCCATCACCATCTCCCTCCTGTGGGTGGCCCTCAGTCCACCGGAGGCGAACTCCACCGGTGGTGCACGAGGCGGCGGATTCCAGTTCCCTTAAAATAGGGTGATGGAAATGTTACTTCCCTGGTGTATGTATTGATCCTCGAGCATGAATGCATGCCAGCACCCATCCAGATGGTGCATTATACAATACATGATACGTGAGTTAGCAAAGTTGTTGTGTTGCGTTCTCCAATACTTGTTCTCTCGTAGACTTAAGCTTTGTGTATATGTATACTTGAAACTTGAAAGGATCGGGTCAATGTTTCCGTAGAGGAATGGCCTTTCTAAAGCTGAAATTGGTCGAAGATAACTAGTAGTGCCATGGATCGTAATATGTGGTGAACGTTAGAATTTTGGTTTTGCTATTTTTCAGTCGAGTGATTTACAGTTGGTCTTCATTCAAATTTGTGACCGCTCAATCTTGCGCAGATATTCGTGCTGGGAGTTGGTGTCTGTTTTTTTAGGGTAACTAGGGACTTTATTGAAAGTTCAAAGCCGGAGCAATACAAGCAATGTCTGGCAAGGTCCCTAGCCACAGACGGCGACCAGAGGGAAACGCTGAAGCCGCCTTAGCAATGGCGTGAGCTTCCAAATTTGCTTCCCTACACTCATAACAGAAACTAATTTTTACAAAGTCACTCATCGACTCCTTTATTTCATCTATAACCAGCGAGTAAGAAGAAAAAGTTCCTCCGTTTAAATCCATCACCACTTGCAAGCAGTCCGAAGCTATCATCGCATGTGTGACGTTCAGGTCTCTCGCCAGAGCAAGCGCCTCGCTGCAAGCACGAGCTTCAAGGCTCGCTGCATCCACCACGCCGTCAATGGTGACCGCTGACGCGCCAAGATAGTGACCATCTTTGTCCCTGCAGATCGCTGCGGCCGCCCCCATCCTCCCATTGCGAGATATAGCCCCATCAACATTAATCTTTACTTCATCATTTCCTGGTGCAATCCACCTATGAACTCGATTCTCTGTACTTGTAGTGTTACCCGCTGGCTTCATAGATGCTGCTATGTTCAGGTCCTCCAAATATCGGTTTATGAAGCTGAAAGTAGACAAAGGGCTTTGAAATTCATCATCATGTATGGCTCTTCTCCTCGCCCACCAAATAGCCCACATTGATATGAGTATTTTTGCTAGGTCTTGCTGGTTCATCGATTCAAACGGCCAGAATAGCCACAACCTTGCATCATCCGATCTATTGGATAGCAGAACCTCGACAATCTCCTCGTCTCCCAAAGCCCAAACTCTACGTGCCATCCGACAATCAAAAAAGGAATGCCTCCAGGAGTCATTTTCTGCACCACATATGGAGCATGCCGGAGTGGTAGCCATCTTCCGTTGGTGTCTCGTGGAACCTGTGGGCAGTGACATATGCGAAAGTCTCCAAACGAAAACCCTCACCTTGGAAGGTACCTGAGTTTTCCATAAGCGCGACCAAGACTTCTTTTCCTGTGGCAAGTTTGAGTGTCCCGCCCTGTGCTCCAACCAATCTTCTCTTTGGTGTTTAATGCCACTAATCATCCTGTAGGCCGATCGAACGGAGAAAGAGCCCCTCTGCTCGTAGTGCCATGCCCAAAAGTCTGGCTGCACCCTCGTGCTCAAGGGGATGTTCAAGATTACATCCACATCCGGCTCAATAAAATGCTCATCTAGCAGTTGTCTGTTCCATGAGCGAGTAACCGGATCAATCAACTCTGAGACCCATTGTGGCGGATTAGGTGTGACATGGCAAATCGGTCTCAGCTTAAAATCGCGTGGCAACCAGTTGTCGTTCCAAATATGTGTTTCTGCACCTAAACCGATTCTTCTTATTATACCCAGCTCTAAAATGTCTCTCCCTTCCACAAGAGATCGCCAAACCTGGGACGGATGAGCCCCCAAAGTTGCATGAAGGACATTCGTATCAGGGTAATATCTAGCCTTTAGAACCCTAGTGCAGAGGGTATCCGGCTCTTGGAGCAATCTCCATACTTGCCTTGCCAGTAAAGCAAGGTTAAAAAGTTCAATATCTCGGAACCCCATGCCTCCCATATGTTTAGGTTTGCACATAGTTCTCCATGATACCCACGCCGGCTTCCTCTGGCCTCCCTTGCTACCCCACCAAAATTTCCGTAGTAGCCCATTGATGTGCTCACATAGTCCACGGGGCAACTTAAAACAAGCCATGGAATAAGTTGGGATAGACTGTGCAACTGATTTAATCAAAACTTCCTTCTCACCAGCCGATAGACACTTTTCCATCCATCCTTGTATATGTTTCCAGATTCTATCCTTCAAATATCGAAAACAACCCTCTTTTGCTTTTCCAACATCAGTTGGTAGACCCAAATATTTCTCAGACAGAGCCTCGTTGTGAACATCGAGTATATTTTTTAGTTCACCCCTAACTTGCTCCGGAACCCCCTTACTGAAGTAGATAGACGACTTGTCGATATTTATCCGTTGTCCTGAGGCATCACAATAAATTTTCAAGATGTCCCTCACCCTCCCTGCCGTGACACTAGTAGCGTCAAAAAACAAGGGACTATCATCAACAAACAGAAGGTGATTTACATAGGGTGCCGTGGGAGCAACTGAAATGCCTTCCACCCCACTGTCATGTGCTTTGAGCAAACAAGACAAGCCTTCTGCAGCAAGCAAAAATAAATATGGGGAGATCGGATCTCCCTGCCAAAGCCCTCTAGATGGTCTGAACTCATCCATACTGCCACCATTAAAGAGGACTGAAAAAGAAACTCACAACACGCACCTCATAACAGTGTCAGTGAACCTGGGACTGATTCCCAGTTTGAGCATCACTTCCTTCAAAATAAGACCATTCCAGTCTATCATATGCCTTCATCATATCTAGCTTAAGTGGACAGTATCTGTTGCCTTTAACTCTCCTTGTTTTCATATAATGCAAACATTCATACGCCGATATGAAGTTATCCGTGATTAGACGTCCAGGAACAAACGCCGATTGCTCTTCAGAAATTACCTCGGGGAGAATAGATTTCAGCCTGTTCGCTAACACCTTTGATGCAATCTTGTAGACCGTTTTCGGGCCAGCCCGTTTAGCGGCCGCCCCATTGTTGTCTTTCCCCCATTTCGTAAGGCGTTTAGAAAGTGTAGACGGAGAGATACAATAGCAGAGAGGAGGCGGCGATTTCTTCATCGTCCATGGCCACTCCGAGCTCTTCCTCTGCTCCCGTGGTTGTGGTTTTGGGTGGTGTATAGTGGTTTGTCCTCGTCTTCTTCCTCCCCCTGTTAGATTTTGGTTGGTTGTGGTCGTCTTCGCCCTTCCCCTGTTGGAGTTCTTCCTAATCTAGTGGTTTGATTTGGTTCCCCTGCTGTAGATGTAGTTGTATGAAGTCGTAGTGGTGGATTTTCCCTAGACTTAAGTTTTGTGTATATGTATACTTGAAAATTGAAAGGCGTGGGTCAATGTTTCCGTAGAGGAACGGCCTTTCTAAAGCTGAAATTGGTCGAAGAAAGCTGATAGAGCCATGGACCATAATGTTTTCTATGCTGATTTATACAATATATATTTCTTTTCATTATTACTCAACAATAAACATGTTAAGAATATCCTTTGCCTGCTTTTTGGAGAAAACAAATATATACAAGGAAGGTGAGTGGCCGCATTACTCAACGATATATGCATGTGTGTGTATGTAGCATAGCACCTCAATTAAGTGGACCATGAGGACTCCCCTTATAAACTAGTCCGATTTTTTGTCCACAGTCAAGGTGGTACTAAACTCCACCTGCCCTTCCACACCAGTGCCCTCCCACGGCTGATGAATCAACCCATCCTTGATGGTCCACGTTGGTTGTGTCAAGGCCCAACTTGCAGCTGCCTTGGGCCAAAGTGCACTCCACATGCAACGCACGGTTGATTGGCTTCCACATGCAATGCATTCGGAGCTCTTATGGCAGTTCAGGTGGCAGTGATTGGCCACATCTCCCACTGTGCGCTCGGGCCGCGTGCCCCCAACAACCACATAAAATCACTCCATTTTTTGAGAACTAATGCCTTTTGTATTAAATTAAAAAGTTAAAAGAAACAAAGAGGGTGGGGGGTGTTAGCAAGTCCAGAGAGTTACATACTACATCAGAGGGGGGGGGGAGGTTATAGATACTAAACTATTACAAGTTATGTACAACAAACTTTATAGAGAATTAGCAATGGATAAAATGTAGGGGCCCATCTCCTGCTTTGCTCGATGAACTAGCATGGCAAAGTCCCTTTTGAATCGGTCCCTCCAGGATCCAAACGAGGGTTGAATCCCACGGAAGTGCTTGTCATTCCTCTCCTTCCAGATCCCCCAGGCAGCCACCACAAAAACTTCGAGGAACATTGGTAGAGCCCATCTAACTTTTGCCTCATGCAATTTCCTCAACATGCACGAGTCACTTGGCCATTGCATCCCAATAGCGTCCCAACACCTCTGACTGAAGGGACAAGTGAAAAAGAGATGTATAATATCTTCCTCCGGAGGATTACTGCAGAGCAGACACGAGTAATCATCATTTTGGAGCCTGAAATTCCTTCTCTTGAGCATGTTTCTAGTGTTCAATCTGTCTGACATCAGTAGCCATAGAAAAACCTTCCACTGCATGTGCATTTGGATTTCCAAATCCACTTGAAGGCTTCATCAACCTGCACTTGGCTGACGCAATATGCATAGTATTGTGTGGAACGGAATACCCCTCTCCCCCAGACACAAGACCAAGCATCTTTGCCCTCGGTGATGGATACCTCTACAGTATCCGCCTGCAATTCAGCCACCTCTTGCCGTGCCTCATGCGACAGAGGAATCGATCAGAAGAGAGCAACTGGCGCACTGACATGTCAGGATCCATGACGAACGAGAAGGCTCTCGGGTACTAATCCTGAAAAACCTCATTTTTTCACTTGTCCTTCCAAAAGAGGACCGTGTCCCCCGCAGCCACCTCCGCCTTGGTGATCCCTCGGTAGATATCCGAGACTTGCATGACGTCCCTCCACCAAAACGAGCCACAAGGCTCAGTTGCATGAGGCACCTTGCCAGTATAGTAAGCATCCCAGATCAAGGTCAGCCAGGGGACATCAAGTTTATTATAGAACTTGTGGAGTTGTTTGAGCAGAAGCCCTTGATTTTGGATTTTGAGATCAATGACTCCCAGGCCTCCTTTGTTCTTTGGTTTGCACACCATCCCCCATGCTGCCAGGGAGCTACTTCTATTGCCATCATCCGATTTCCTCACCCAAAGACAAGATCTGCGCAGTTTATCAAGATGCTAAATGATTTTAGGGTTTATCTTGATCGAGAGGCTGCTTTGTATTTCTGCCGCGAGGGCTGCCGTATGCTCCTCCGTTCGGAAAGAGCATTCGGTGTTTCCGTTGACCGTAATGACTCCTCGAGGGCCTGGCATCTTGACATTGAGGTATGCGTAGTGCGGCACCGCATTGAACTTTGCAAATGCGGTTCGTCCGAGTAGTGCGTGATAGCCGCTGCGGAACGGGACTATGTCAAAGATTAACTCCTCGCTTCGGAAGTTATCCGGGGATCCGAAGACCACTTCAAGTGTAACTGATCCTGTACAATTGGCCTCTACACTTGGTATGACGCCTTTAAAGGTCGTCTTTGTGGGTTTAATCCTTGATGGTCTATGCCCATCTTGCACACTATATCCTGATAAAGCAGGTTCAGGCTGCTGCCGCCGTCCATTAGGACTCTAGTGAGGTGAAATCCGTCAATGATTGGGTCTAGAACCAATGCGGCGAATCCTCCATGACAGATGCTAGTGGGGTGGTCCCTTCGATCAAAAGTGATCGGGCAAGAGGACCACGGGTTGAACTTTGGGGCGACTGGCTCCATCGCATATACGTCCCTTACTGCATGCTTCCGCTCCCTTTTGGGTATGTGAGTTGCGTATATCATGTTCATCGTCCGCACTTGTAGGGGGAAGCCCTTCTGTCCTCTATTGTTCGGCGGCCGGGGCTCCTCCTCATCGTTGCTATGCAGCCCCTTGTCATTGTTTTCGGCATTTAACTTGCCTGCCTGTTTGACCACCCAACAATCCCTGTTGGTGTGGTTGGCTGGTTTTTAGGGGGTGTCGTGTATCTGGCACGAGCGATCGAGTATTCGGTCCAAATTGGACGGGCCCGGAGTATTTATTTTGAATGGCTTTTTCCGCTGACCGGGTTTAGAGCCTCTGAATCCGGCATTGACTGCCGTATCCTCAGCATTATCGCCATTAATGCGGCGGTTGTGCTTGTTGCGACGCGACCTGCCGTTGATGTCCTTGGTATCCGAATTACCAGGGCTCTTGGTCATGTTGTTACTACGAGCTAGCCAGTTGTCTTCTCTCGCGCAAAAGCGGGTCATGAGTGTTGTGAGGGCTGCCATGGATTTCGGCTTTTCCTGTCCTAGGTGCCGGGCAAGCCACTCGTCGCGGATGTTATGTTTGAAGGCTGCCAGGGCCTCTGCATCCGGACAGTCGAGGATTTGATTTTTCTTGGTTAGGAACCTTGTCCAGAATTGTCTGGCCGATTCCTCTAGCTGCTAAATTATGTGGCTTAGGTCATCGGCGTCTGGTGGTCGCACATAGGTGCCCTGGAAATTGTCGAGGAATGCGGCTTCCAGGTCTTCCCAACAACCAATTGACTCCACTGGCAAGCTGTTAAGCCAATGCCAGGCTGGTCCTTTAAGCTTGAGTGGGAGGTATTTGATGGCGTGTAGATCATCACCGCGGGCCATGTGGATATGAAGGAGATAGTCCTCAATCCAGACCGTAGGATCTATTGTGCCATCGTATGATTCAATGTTTACGGGTTTTAAACCCTCAGGGATTTGATGATCCATCACTTCGTCTGTGAAGCATAGTGGGTGTGCGGCGCCTCTGTATTGGGCTATATCACGACGTAGCTCAAATGGGCTTTGTCTGCTATGTTCGGCTCGGCCGGATTTGCTGTATCTGGCATGACGGTTGTCGTCACATGTAGTGAGGCGCCCACGCGATCCGTAGATCGATCTTGTTTGCCTTGCCTTGTCCTCCAATATGTCTCGCAGGTCTGGCGCACTTACCCGTGCCTTGGTATTTCTTGAGCGGCGTCGTGGTGCAGCTTGAGTGGAGGGCCGAGAGGCCTCTCTGTCGCGGCCACGAGGTGGCCGGTCGGCCGTATCATACGCTGGTGATGTAGGTTTGGGTGCTTCCTCCTCTAGTCGGGGTAGCAGCCTACGTTTTGGGTAGCTCTTGGAGGGGCGTTCGAGTTCGTACTCTTCGGCCGCAAGGACTTCAGTCCATCTGTCAGCTAGCAAATCTTGATCAACTCTAAGTTGTTGCTGCTTTTTCTTGAGGCTGCTTGCCGTGGCCATAAGCCTGCATTTGAAACGCTCCTGTTCGACAGGATCCTCAGGCATGACAAATTCGTCGTCGTCAAGGCTTGCCTCATTGAGGGAGTCCTGGACTAGGGGGGTGTCCGGATAGCCGAACTATCACCATCGGCCGGACTCCAAGATTATGAAGATACAAGATTGAAGACTTCGTCCCGTGTCCGGATGGGACTTTCCTTAGCGTGGAAGGCAAGCTTGGCGATACGGATATGTAGATCTCCTACCATTGTAACCGACTCTGTGTAACCCTAGCCCCCTCCGGTGTCTATATAAACCGGATGGCTTTAGTCCGTAGGACGAACAACAATCATACCATAGGCTAGCTTCTAGGGTTTAGCCTCCTTGATCTCGTGGTAGATCTACTCTTGTAACACACATCATCAATATTAATCAAGCAGGACGTAGGGTTTTACCTCCATCAAGAGGGCCCGAACCTGGGTAAAACATCGTGTCCCTTGTCTCCTGTTACCATCCGCCTAGACGCACAGTTCGGGACCCCCTACCCGAGATCCGCCGGTTTTGACACCGACATTGGTGCTTTCATTGAGAGTTCCTCCGTGTCGTCACTGATAGGCTCGATGGCTTCTTCGATCATCAACAACGACGCAGTCCAGGGTGAGATCTTCCCCCCCGGACAGATCTTCGTATTCGGCGGCTTTGCACTGCGGGCCAACTCGCTTAGCCATCTGGAGCAGATCGAAAGCTACGCCCCTGGCCGTCAGGTCAGATTTGGAAGTTTGAACTTCACGGCTGACATCCACGGGGACTTGATCTTCGATGGATTCGAGCCACAGCCAAGCACGCCGCACTGTCACGACGGGCATGATTTAGCTCTGCAGCCGGACAGTACCCTGGAGGCCGCACTCGAGCACGCTCCGATCTTCAATTCGGAGCCGGCTGCGCAGATCGAGGACGGATGGCTAGACACCGCCTCGGGGGCTGCAACCTCTACGGCGATAGAGCCAAACACTGACCTTGTCCCTCACAAAGCTCGTGACTCCAAGGTGTCGGACTCCTTGCCGGACTCCGAACCTCCCGCGCCCCCTCCAATCGAATCCGATTGGGCGCCGGTCATGGAATTCACCGCTGCGGACATCTTTCAACACTCACCTTTCGGCGACATATTGAGTTCGCTAAAGTGTCTCTCGTTATCAGGAGAGCCCTAGCCGGACTGCGGTCAGGATGGTTGGGGTGCGGACGACGAAGAAATTCAAAGCCCACCCACCACCCACTTAGTAGCCACTGTCGACGATCTAACCGACATGCTAGACTACGACTCCAAAGACATCGACGGTATGGACGACGATGCCGGAGACGACCAAGAACCAGCGCCTACCGGGCACTGGAAAGCCACCTCATCATATGACATATACATGGTGGATATCCCAAAGGATGGGAATGGCAAAGGAACAGCGGAGGATGACCCCTCCAAGAAACAGCCCAAGCGCCGGCGTCGGCGGCGCCGCTCTAAATCCCGCCACAGCAAGAATGAAAATTCCGACACCGGAGATAATAACACACCGGATAGTGCCGAAGACAACCCACTCCAGCAAGATTCAGCGCAGGAGGACGGAGACGCCAGCCCTCATGAGAGAGCGGCAGAAGAAGAGGTAGAGGATTATATGCCTCCCTCTGGAGACGAGGCAAGCCTCGACGACGATGAATTCGTCGTGCCTGAGGATCCCGTTGAACAAGAGCGTTTTAAACGCAGGCTTATGGCCACGGCAAACAGCCTCAAGAAAAAGCAGCAACATCTTAGAGCTGATCAAGATCTGCTAGCCGACAGATGGACTGAAGTCCTCGCGGCCGAAGAGCATGAGCTCAAACGCCCCTCCAAAAGCTACCCTAAACGCAAGCTGCTCCCCCGATTAGAGGAGGAGGCGTATGAACCTGCATCACCAGCAGACAATACGGCTGACCGACCACCCCGTGGTCGCGACAGAGAGGCCTCTAGGCCCTTCACTAGAACCGTACCCCGGCATCGCTCGAAAAGCACAAGGCCACAGGGGAACGCTCCGGACTTGCGAGATATATTGGAGGATAAGGCAAGACAATCAAGATCGATCTATGGATCGTGTGGGCGCCCCATGATACGTGACGACAACCGTCGCGCCGGACACAGTAAGTCCGGCCGGGCCGAACAAAATAGACAAAGCTCTTTTGAGCTCCATCGTGATATCGCCCAGTACAGAGGCTCCGCACACCCACTATGCTTCACAGATGAAGTAATGGATCATCAAATCCCCGAAGGGTTTAAACCCGTGAATATTGAATCTTACGATGGCACAACAGACCCCGCGGTTTGGATCGAAGACCATCTCCTTCACATCCACATGGCCCGCGGTGACGATCCTCACGCCATCAAATATCTCCCCCTCAAGCTTAAAGGACCAGCCCGGCATTGGCTTAACAACTTGCCAGCAGAGTCAATTGGGAGTTGGGAAGACCTGGAAGCCGCATTCCTCGATAACTTCCAAGGCACGTATGTGCGACCACCAGACGCTGATGACCTAAGGCACATAATTCAGCAGCCAGACGAATCGGCCAGACAATTCTTGACACGGTTCTTAACCAAGAAAAACCAAATCGTCGACTGTCCGGATGCGGAGGCCCTCACGGCCTTCAAGCATAACATCCGCAATGAGTGGCTTGCCCGGCACCTGGGACAGGAAAAGCCGAAATCCATGGCAGCCCTCACATCACTCATGACCCGCTTCTGCGCGGGTGAGGACAGCTAGCTAGCACGCAGCAACAACCTCAGCAAAAATTCTGGCAGTCCGGATATCAAGGACCATAATGGAAGGTCGCGTCGCAACAAAAACAAACGCCGCATTAACGGCGATAATAGTGAAGATACGACAGTCAATGCCAGATCCAGAGGCTCTAAACCTGGTCAGCGGAAAAAGCCATTCAAAATAACTACTCCGGGTCCGTCCAATTTGGACCGAATACTCGACCGCTCGTGTGAGATACACGGCACCCCCGAAAAGCCAGCCAACCACACCAACAGGGACTGTTGGGTATCCAAGCAGGCAGGCAAGTTAATTGCCGAAAACAATGACAAGGGGCTGCATAGCGATGACGATGAAGAGACTCGACCGCCGAACAATAGAGGACAGAAGGGTTTTCCCCCACAGGTGCGGACGGTGAACATGATATACGCAACGCACATACCCAAAAGGGAGCGGAAGCGTGCACTCAGGGATGTATACGCGATGGAGCCAGTTGCCCCGAAGTTCAATCCATGGTCCTCCTGCCCAATCACTTTTGACCGAAGGGACCACCCCACCAGCATCCGCCACGGCGGATTCGCCACATTGGTCTTAGACCCAATCATCGATGGATTTCACCTCACCAGAGTCCTGATGGACGGCGGCAGCAGCCTGAACCTGCTTTATCAGGATACAGTGCGCAAAATGGGCATAGACCCCTCAAGGATTAAACCTACCAAGACGACCTTTAAAGGCATCATACCAGGTGTAGAAGCCAATTGTACAGGCTCAGTTACACTGGAAGTGGTCTTCGGATCCCCGGATAACTTCCGTAGCGAGGAGTTAATCTTCGACATAGTTCCGTTCCGCAGCGGCTATCATGCCCTACTCGGACGTACCACGTTTGCAAAGTTCAACACGATGCCGCACTACGCATACCTCAAGCTCAAGATGCCAGGCCCTCGAGGAGTCATCACGGTCAACGGAAACACCGAACGTTCTCTCCGAACGGAGGAACATACAGCGGCTCTCGCGGCAGAAGTACAATGCAGCCTCTTAAGGCAATCCTCAAGTCCGGCCGTTAAGTGGCCGGACACGGCTAAACGCGCCCGGAGTAACCTACAACAAGACCACCTGGCATGTTCCGAGCACGCGTAGCAGTGCGGCCCCAACCCCAGCCCCTGTAAAACGTCAAGGCAGGTCCTTCGCGTACACCATTACGCTCTGAAGATACCATGAGCATGGGGAGAGGGGCACGACCACGATAGGCCCAGACTGCGGCTCAACCACACCAGGGGCTCTCAAGTGTGTCTTTCCTTTTTTTCTTTTTCCTTTTATTTTTACCCACAGGACTCCATTCGTCAGAGGCCCTGTCCGGCAGCAGACCTGCCGAACTCACGATGCAACAGCCAGGGAAGGAGAAAGGCTACAACGAATATCCAGGTGGTCTCCATTACGAGCATTAAATCTGTTTTATGCACCATTCCGCAGCCTACCCCTGGAGGGGGACATGTTTAATAGTCCCACCCCTTGCTTATCACACCATTTGTATCGTTCTGCATTTACAGCAGTTTTTCTTAAATAAGTAATGCAACACCTTTTTGCTTCCAATTGCATTTCTTTCTTATACATATGTTCATTTATGACATGTTGCATCCGTACATTTTGGTACGGCTAAATACACCAGGGGCTTATGTTTCCCGCATCATGGTGTGATAAGTCCGAACACTTTCACAAGTGCGGCACCCCAAACTTATAGCATTATATGCATCGGCTCCGAATCATGTCTTGGGTCAATAGTTGGGTTTGCCCGGCTCCCATGTGTTGGTACCTTACGTTCCGTTGTATCGGCTAAGGTAGCACTGGGAGAACCACTGCGATTGCGCCCCAGTTGAGCTGGGCGAGCGCCTCAGTGGAGAAAGCTAAAACTGACCGTCATGATGAGGCGAGAGCTGGTCGTTGTTCGAGAGGTTTTTTGCGAGTCCCTAAAGACTTATGCCGCTTAGAGCGAGGAGCCGGTTTTTGTCTGGCCCAGGCATGGATAGCGCCCCAAATTCGGCCTTCCGAAGACTAGGGGCTTCGCCAAAATTTAAAATTATAGACTTCTATGGCTAAGTGAGAGTGCTCAAGCATTATAAGTCCGGTTGCCTTGTTCGTTGTGTTGAGCGCCTCCCTAGATGGACCCAAAAATGGGAACAAGAGTGCTCAAGTTTATCCCAAACACCCCAGCACTCGTGGCATGGGGGCTGAAGCCGACGACTTGCCATCTCTCAGATTTGATAAACAACCGCACAGAAGGTAATATTTTAAATTAACAAGCGTTGCTTAGCACATACGAACTAAGTTTTCAGCGCACATGATAACAAAATGCGAGTCTACTCAAATATTACATCTTTGGAGCACTCACCCGCAATAACGCGGGCACCCTTCAGGACACTCTTATAATACATCTCGGGCGTGCGATGCTCCTTGCCCTGCGGTGGCGGGTCCGTCACAAGCTTCTGGGCATCCATCTTGCCCCAGTGCACCTTTGCGCGGGCAAGGGCCCGACAGGCACCTTCAATACAGGCGGAGTGCTTGATGACTTCAACCCACGGGCACGCATCCACCAGCCGCCGCACCAGGCTGAAGTAGCTCCCAGGCATGGCCTCCTTAGGCCACAGCCGAACTATGAGGCCCTTAATGGCCTGTTCGGCCACCTTGTGGAGCTCGACCAGCTGCTTCAGCTGGTCGCTAAGGGGCACCGGATGTCCGGCCTCAGCATACTGAGACCAGAAGACCTTCTCCGTCGAGCTCCCCTCCTCGGCCCGGTAGAATAAGGCAGCATTGGATACGCTACGAGGAAGATCTGCGAACATTCCTGGAGAGCTCCGAATTCGGGTAAGTAACAGGTAATTAACACTCACATGCTTACTTTGCACGAAAGATGCCTTACCCGCCGCTATTTTCTTCAACTCCTCGATTTCTTGGAGGGCTTTGTAGGCTTCGACCTTAGCAGCTTTGGCACTCTCAAGAGCCGATGCAAGCTCAGACTCTCGAGTCTTCGAGTCACGCTCCAGGCTCTCATATTTTTCCACGAGATCCTGGAGCTCTTGCTGTACCTCCGCCACCCACGCCTCCCGCTTCTCTCGCTCGATGCACTCTGTGACCGCATTACATTCGGCCGCGGCCACCGCCTCCTTCAGGGTCGCCACATTGTTAGTGGCCCCTGCAATACCCACGTTATCCTTGTCATTCTTCTTTCAACCAAAATCCTTTTCTGTAAGGTACAATTTTAATAAGGTATTACTCACCTTCCTTGTCCTCGAGCTGCTTCTTGGCACGGCCGAGCTCGTTCTCGGACCGCTCGAGGCTTTGCTTCAAAGCATTGACCTCCGCAGTCAATGCAGCAGAGGTCAGCAGCGCATCATTCAATCCCATATTGACATATTTTTTATGACTCATGCGTATATCTTTTTAGATCCTCAGTCCGGCTTTTCTTTCTGAACACCGAACCGAGCATCAGGGGCTACTGTCTATGCGGTACTATTTTACATACATCAAAATTCTTACCTCAAAGCCTGTTAGAAGGCTGCTGCAGGCTTCGGTCAGCCCGCTCTTGGCGAGCTGAACCTTTTGAATCACCGCACTCATAACAGTGCGGTGTTCCTCTTCGATGGAGGCGCCATTGAGCGCCTCCAGCAAGCTATCCGGCGCCTCCGGTTGGACGGAGGCTGCCGGCGTCACGGTCTTGCCCTTCTTACGAAGGGGCCGCCCGCCGGACTCCGGAGCCACTATGGGCTCCGGGGCCGAGTCCGGTGCAAAGTCCGGGAGGTTGTTCTGCGACACCTCCGGGGCCTCCTCCTCCTGGTGGGTCCCATCCCGGGATCCCACTTCGGCATCATCCGCATCATGGGGGGTGGAGGCGGTCGGAAGAGAATCCATATCCGACGCCCCCAAGGACCCGCTCGACGAAGCGGGAAGATCATCCTTGGTCGGACTGCAGGGTTGTATGCGGCATTAGAAAGACATTACATGGCGAAAGGAAAAACCATGAAGTTATTCGGGAGTCCGGATACTTACGATCTCGCCAGGGGCTTGGCCCTTGGAGGCCAGTCCTCGTCGTCGTCACTGGCGTTGGCAGAGCAGTCTGGGGAAAGAGTTTTTCCCTTCTTGGACCCTTCGGCCTCCCTCGTTGGGGAGGCCGTCCTTTTCCTCCCTCCCCCCGCTGGGGGAGAGCCTTTCTTCTTCTCCTCCTCACCTTTGTGAGAGGAGTCTGCCTTGGAGTCATCATCCGATAGCACCTGAAAACGGGAGCTCTTCCGAGTGCCCGTGGCCTTCTTCTTGGCCTTATTCTCCGGCACCACATGGGGTGCCGGAGCCAGCAGCCCCGTCAAGCGGGCGTCCGCTGGGTCCTCTGGCAATGGGGCCGGACAGATAGTCTGTTCGGCCTTCTTCAGCCAGCCCTGTCAAAGGAGAGGGAGTTTAGATCCCGCATAGAGTCAAACTATGGAAAACAAACGTCCCGTAAAGGACAATATCACTTACCTCGTCAGCCGAACGCTGCGAGCTGAATCCGCGATCTTCAGTAGCGGACGCGGGAGCCTCGGCGCCCTTGAACAACACCTTCCAGACATCTTCATACGTAGTGTCGAAGAGCCTGCTCAAAGTCTGGTGCTGCGCCGGATCGAACTCCCACATGTTGAAGCCCCGTCGTTGGCACGGGAGAATCTGGCGAATGAGCATGACCTGGACTACGTTGACGAGCTTGAGCTTCTTGTCCACTACCTTTTGGATACAGGCTTGGAGTCCGGTCAGCTCCTCCGAATCACCCCAAGTCCGGCCGCTCTCTTTCCAGGAGGTGAGCCGTGTGGGGATGCCAGATCTAAATTCGGGGGCCGCTACCCATTCAGGGTCACGCGGCTCGGTGATGTAGAACCACCCCGATTGCCACCCCTTGATGGTTTCCATGAAAGTGCCTTCGAGCCAAGTAAGGTGGGACATCCTGCCCACCATGGCGCCTCCGCACTCCGCTTGGCTGCCCTTCACAACCTTCGGCTTGACACTGAAGGTCTTGAGCCACAAGCCGAAGTGGGGCTGGATGCAGAGGAAGGCCTCACACACGACGATAAACGCCAAGATGTTGAGGATGAAATTCGGGGCCAGATCATGGAAATCCAGGCCGTAGTAGAACATGAGCCCCTGGACAAAGGGATGGAGTGGGAAGCCCAGTCCGCGGAGGAAATGGGGAAGAAATACTACCCTCTCATGGGGCCTTGGGGTGGGGATGAGCTCTCCCTCGTCGGGGAGCCGGTGCGCGATGTTGCTAGACAAATATCCGGCGCTGCACAGCTTCTGGATCTGCCCCTCCCTGACGGAGGAGGCCATCCACTTGCCCCCCGCTCTGGACATAGTTGGAGGAGGTTGAGGTGAGATGTGCGGACTTAGGCGGTGGAGCTCGAGTTCGCGGAGATGGATAAGCCAAGGAGGAAGAAGGCGCAGGTAAAAGGGTTGGATCTTTATCCCCTTATATGGGCGGACACAAACATGCGTCCCCACCGGCCTGATAAAACTCGCTTATCCCCCAAGCGCCGCAATCAATGGCGCGGTTGGGTTACCCACGTCCGTATTGATGAGAATCCCGGAATAAGGGGAACACGATCTCTGTTTCGACAAGACGTGCCAAGGAAACCGCTTCCCTAAACGCGCTGAGGTGGTATAATAAAAACAATTCGAGTAAAGGCTTGGTAGTGGTGTGACGTCACGCCACGAAATGTCAGCAGATTGAACTTGTGTAGATGTTATTCTCTCTATAGTGGTATGTGGAATTTATTTTGCAGAGCCGGACACTATCCTGGTGTTCACAATCTTCTATAAATTATTCGGAGGAGGAACCCGCCTTGCAATGCCGAAGAAAATATGCGCGCCGGACTCCTCGTCATTGAAGCCTGGTTCAGGGGCTACTGAGGGAGTCCTGGACTAGGGGGTGTCCGGATAGCCGAACTATCATCATCGGCCGAACTCCAAGATTATGAAGATACAAGATTGAAGACTTCGTCCCGTGTCCGGATGGGACTTTCCTTGGCGTGGAAGGCAAGCTTGGCGATACGGATATGTAGATCTCCTACCATTGTAACCGACTCTGTGTAACCCTAGCCCTCTCCGGTGTCTATATAAACCAGATGGCCTTAGTCCGTAGGACGAACAACAATCATACCATAGGCTAGCTTCTAGGGTTTAGCCTCCTTGATCTCGTGGTAGATCTACTCTTGTAACACACATCATCAATATTAATCAAGCAGGACGTAGGGTTTTACCTCCATCAAGAGGGCCCAAACCTGGGTAAAACATCGTGTCCCTTGTCTCCTGTTACCATCCGCCTAGACGCACAGTTCGGGACCCCCTACCCGAGATCCGCCGGTTTTGACACCGACACTCGTCTTCGGAGGGAGGCATGTAATTATCATCCTCTACCTCTCTGTTTGTCGCTCTCTCATGAGGGCTAGCTTCTCCATCCTCCTGCGCTGAATCCTGCTGGAGGGGGTTGTCTTCGGCACTTTCCGGGGTGTTATTGTCTCCCGTGCCGGAATCACTGTTTTTGCTGTGGCGGGATTTAGAGCGGCGCCGCTGACGCCGGCACTTAGGTTGTTTCTTGGAGGGGTCATCCTCCGTTGTTCCATCGCCGTTCCCATCTTTTGGGATGTCCACCATGTAAATGTCGTATGACGAGGTGGGCTCCCAGTGCCCTATAGGCGCTGGTTCTTGGTCGTCTCCTGCATCATCGTCCATACCGTCGATGTCTTCGGAGTCGAAGTCGAGCATGTCGGTTAAATCATCGACAGTGGCTACGAAGTGGGTGGTGGGTGGGCTTTGAATTTCTTCGTCGTCCGCATCCCAACCTTCCTGACCATAGTCCGGCCAGGGCTCTCCTGATAAAGAGAGAGACTTTAGTGAATTCAGGATGTCGCCAAAGGGCGAGCGCTGAAAAATGTCCGCGGCGGTGAACTCCATGACCGGCGCCCAATCGGATTCGATTGGCAGGGGCGCAGAAGGTTCGGAGTCCGGAGAGGAGTCTGGCACCTTGGAGTTACAAGCCTTGCAAAGGACAGGGATGGTGTTCGGCTCAATCGCCGTAGAGATTGCAACCCCCGAGGCGGTGTCCAGCCACCCGTCCTCGGTCGGTGCAGTCGGCTCCGAGCTAAGGGTCGGAGCGGACACTGGTGCAGCCTCCAGGGCACTGTTCGGCGGCAGAGCTAGATCGTGCCCATCGTGACAGTGCGGCGCGCTTGGCTATGGCTCGAACCCGTCGAAGATCAAGTCTCCGCGGACATCAGCCGTGTAGTTCAAACTTCCAAATCTGGCCTGATGGCCAGGGGCGTAGCTTTCAATCTTCTCCAGATGGCCAAGCGAATTGGCCCGCAGTGCAAAGCCGCCGAATAGGAAGATCTGTCCGGGGAGAAAAGTCTCACCCTGGACCGCATCGTTGTTGATGATCGGAGGAGCCATCGGGCCTAAAGATGACGACACAGAGGAACTCTCAATGAAAGCACCAATGTCGATGTCAAAACCGGCGGATCTCGGGTAGGGGGTCCCGAACTGTGCGTCTAGGCGGATGGTAACAGGAGACAAGGGACACGATGTTTTTACCCAGGTTCGGGCCCTCTCGATGGAGATAAAACCCTACTCCTGCTTGATTAATATTGATGATATGGGTAGTACAAGAGTAGATCTACCATGAGATCAGAGAGGCTAAACCCTAGAAGCTAGCCTATGGTATGATTGTTGTTCGTCCTACGGACTAAAACCCTCTGGTTTATATAGGCACCGAAGAGGGTTAGGGTTACACAGAGTCGGTTACAATGGTAGGAGATCTACATATCCGTATCGCCAAGCTTGCCTTCCACGCCAAGGAAAGTCCCATCCGGACACGGGACGAAGTCTTCAATCTTGTATCTTCATAGTCCAGGAGTCCGACCAAAGGTGATAGTTCGGCTATCCGGACACCCCCTAATCCAGGAGTCCCTCAGACACCCCGGAGAAGAAGATCCACCGGAGCCCTCCCACGGCGAGACGTTGCCGGAGAGACGAAGAGGAGCAAGGGGGCGAAGCGAATGGGTATGGGGCAGAGAAACCACCCCCTGCCCCGATATAACCCCCTGACCCCGCCCCGCAGCGGTAGTACCGCGCTGGTGGGTGGTAGTACCGCTTATAAGCGGTACTACTGCGCACCACCAGCGGTAGTACCGCCCAGCACGCCACGGAAGCTAGACAAAAACGACTAAGCTCAAAAAGAGAGAAACCAACGGCAAAAAAATGACTATGCAACAAACACACTAGCAAGGGGCCAAGACACACCTCTTCAAGAGAGGGCGGTGGCCGAGGCCACCTATGTTTGAGTCAAAAGGTATGGCACCGTGAAGATTTTAACCTTGGGCCCATGACCAAAACTCGTCCTTGAAGCACAAGTACCATCAAAGATGGTTAAAGTGAAAGACTTGATCAATTTATGCATAATGGGGGGAGGGAGAGTTCATTGAGAGAACAACACTCCCCCTATGTCCATTCCTACACCTAAACTAGATAACACGTTGAATGTGGTGGGATGTGCATGGGTTCAAGATACATTGCTTGAATCAATGATATTTAGCTCATGCCATAACTCGCGAAATCTTGCTTCATCCAAGGGCTTGGTGAAAATATCTGCAAGGTTATCATTAGTGTTGACATACTTGAGCTCGATCTCCCCTCGCCTAATGTGATCCCGGATGAAGTGATACCGAATCTCAATATGCTTTGTCTTGAAATGTTGCACCGGGTTGAGAGAAATCTTGATGACACTTTCATTATCACACCAAAGAGGCACTTTGTCACAAATGACACCGTACTCCTTTAAAGTTTTCGTCGTCCATAAGAGTTGTGCACAACAACTACCGGCCGCCACATATTCCGCTTCGGTGGACGAGAGAGACACACAACTTTGCTTCTTGGAAGACCAACTCACCAAAGAGCAACCAAGAAATTGGCACCCTCCGTAAGTGGACTTCCTATCCACTTTTTCTCCCGCCCAATCGGAATCTGTATATCCTTCAAGCTTGAAGTTTGCTCCTCTTGGGTACCATAAGCCAAAGTTTGGGGTATGAGCCAAATATCGAAAGATTCGCTTGACCGCCACATAGTGGCTTTCCTTCGGTGCGGCTTGAAACCTTGCACATATTCCCGCATCAACATGATATCCGGTCTAGATGCACAAAGGTAAAGCAAGGAGCCAATCATGGAGTGATATACCTTTTGATCCACCACTTTACCATTGGGATCAATGTCAAGTAGGCACTTGGTGGGCATTGGAGTGTAAGCCGGCTTGACATCACTTAGCTTGAATCTTTTTAGCATGTCTTGAGTGTATTTGGCTTGATTGATGAAAGTACCTTCTCATCTTTGCTTGATGTCGAAACCGAGGAAGAACTTCAACTCTCCCATCGATGACATCTTGAACTTAGAGGTCATGAGAGCGGCAAATTCCTCTTTGAAAGCTTTGTTAGGGGAACCAGAGATAATATCATCAACATATAGTTGGCATACAAACAACTTCCCTTTGACCTTCTTAGTAAAAAGAGTGGGATCGATTTGCCCAACCTCAAATCCACGATCTTGTAACAACTTGGTAAGGTGGTCATACCACGCACATAGGGCTTGTTTAAGGCCATAGAGTGCCTTATCGAGTTGACACACATGATCCGGGAAGTAGGGATCCTCGAACCTGGGGGGTTGCTTGACATAAACCAACTCATTAATAGGACCATTAAGAAAAGCACTTTTCACATCCATTTGTTGTAACTTAAAGTTGTGATGGGAAGCATAAGCAATCAACAAGCAAATGGATTCAAGGCGAGCAACGGGAGAAAAGGTTTCATCATAGTCGATACCCTCGAATTGGGAGTAGCCTTGTGCTACCAATCTTGCCTTGTTGCGAATGATGTTCCCATGAGCGTCTTGCTTGTTCTTGAATATCCACTTGGTTCCAATGACGTTGTGGTTCCCCGACGGCCTTGGCACCACTAGTAGAAAAAGGGTCAAATGTGAGACACATTAGTCTCGGTTTGTAACAGAACCGGCACTAGTGTGTCCATTAGTGCCGGTTCCAACGGCTAGGAGGGAGGAGCTCTTTAGTACCGGTTCATGGCGAACCTTTAGCACCGGTTCGTGCCACGAACCGGTACTAAAGAAAGTGGTGGCAGGATGTTGTCAGAGTGGGGCCCTTCCAGCACCTTTAGTACCGGTTCGTGGCACGAACCGGTACTAAAGGTCGTCCTATATAAACCCTTCGTCCACCCGCACTCTGTTCTTCCCCCTTTCCCCTCTCCCTCTCCTCTGTTCTTCCCTTCTTCCTCTCGAGTTCATCACAAAATTTTCCCCAAATTTGTCAAGATTTGCAGGCCCTCATCCATTCAAATGATCACCAAGGTTAGCAACTTTGTCCTTTCATCTCTCATTGCTAGATTAGCTCTTGCATTGGTTTATATAGTGATTAATTGTGGGTTTTAGTAATTTGGGAGGAATTATATGTGGTAGTATTTGATTTATATGCAATTTGAGGTCAAAATAACACTTAGTTTGCATATGTAGGTGTGGTTTACTTAGTGCCTTCTAAATCTCCGTCGTAACCACCGTCGATCGCCCGCACCGTCCCATCGCCGGCACCACCTTGTGGTGAGCCTCTTGTTCATGAAATTTTATATAAAAAATTGATGTTTGTGTGATTTGGATATATAGTTACTCGTATAATAATTATCTTACCCGTACGTTGTTTGTTATACATAGTGCCATGGTTTTGATATCCGTCCCCGTCGGCCCTCGTCCTTGTTATGATTCGGATGTGGTATATTCTCTTTTAAAACTATTTGTTGCATTTCGTGTTTATGACAAATTATGCCCATCAAGTTGACATAGATATTTTTATCTAGGAGGTATGTGAACCGGAAATTCCAACTGACCCTATTGTCGAGAGGTTAAATTTAGTTGAAAGAGAAAATGAGTACTTGAAAGAAAAATTGAAAAGAATTAAGGGGGAGAAGATGGAATTGGAGTTGCATGTTGCCGATGTCGTCGATGATCACAAGATCAAGATGGAGAAAATGCGCTTGAAGATTAGAAAGATTAGAAAATATGCCATCGATAGTGAGGCTTGGTATCATTATGCTGTTGGATCAATTGTTACCTTAGTTGCGATCTTGATCGCATTTGTTGTTGCATATAAATGCTTTAGCTAGAGAGTTATTTGTTTGTTGCATTTAAGTGTTGTATGAACTTTATGTATGAACTTGTATTAATTTGGTCTATTCGGTGTTGTGTAATGAAGATGAGCCGGCAATGGATGTACGATGACCGATGCTCTCCCCAGTTCGTTGAGGGCGTGCATACTTTTCTGCTTGCGGCTGAGGCAAACAAGCGGGCGGATGGTTTTATGCCATGTCCATGTGCTGGCTGTAAGAATGGTCGCAATTACTCTACGTCAAGAACCATTCACGTCCACCTGTTTGAGTCCGGTTTCATGCCC
The DNA here is from genome assembly GCF_018294505.1 of Triticum aestivum. Classification (NCBI taxonomy): domain Eukaryota; kingdom Viridiplantae; phylum Streptophyta; class Magnoliopsida; order Poales; family Poaceae; genus Triticum; species Triticum aestivum. Next base: position 118,860,149 of record NC_057798.1, read on the forward strand.
CACTATAATGTTTGGACCAAGCACGGAGAAAGAGGGGTTATGATGGAAGACAATGAAGAAGAAGAGGACGACGACAGCTATCCTGGCCATGGGTTCCCTGAATACGATGATACAACAATGAGGGAAGAAGCTGAGCCGGTAATGCGGGAAGAAGCTGAGCCGGCAATGCGAGAAGAAGCTGAAGAAGAGGCATCAGATGAGCCCGTTGACGATCTAGGTCGGGCCATTGCCGATGCAAAGAGAAACTGTGCAAGTGATTTGGAGAAGAAGAAGTTGCAGCGCATGTTAGAGGATCACAAAAAATTGTTGTACCCGAATTGCGTAGGTGACAAGAAAAAGCTGGGCACCACACTGGAATTGCTGCAATGGAAGACAGAGAATGGTGTATCTGACAAGGGATTTGGAAAGTTGCTGGTAATGATAAAGGATATGCTTCCAAAGGACAACGAATTGCCCGAGAGTACGTACGAAGCAAAGAAGGTTGTCTGCCCTCTAGGCTTAGAGGTGCAGAAGATACATGCATGCCCTAATGATTGCATCCTCTACCGCGGTGAGTACGAGGATTTGAGCGCTTGCCCGGTATGTGGTGCATTGCGCTATAAGATCAGCCGCGATGAGCATGGTGATGTCGAGGGCGAGTGCCCCAGGAAGAAGATTCCTGCCAAGGTGATGTGGTATTCTCCTATAATACCACGGTTGAAACGTTTGTTCCAAAACAAAGAGCATGCCAAGGCGATGCGATGGCACAGAGAAGACCGTAAGAAATACGGAAAGTTGAGAGTACCCGCTGACGGGCCGCAGTGGATAAAAATCGAAAGAAAGTACGGGAAGGAGTTTGCAGATGACGCAAGGAGCGTATGGTTTGGTCTAAGCGCAGATGGCATTAATCCTTTTGGGGAGCAGAGCAGCAACCATAGCACCTGGCCTGTGACTCTATGTTTGTATAACCTTCCTCCTTGGTTGTGCATGAAGCGGAAGTTCATTATGATGCCAGCGCTCATCCAAGGCCCTAAGCAACCCGACAACGACATTGATGTGTACCTAAGGCCATTAGTTGAAGAACTCTTACAACTGTGGAATGGAACAGGTGTACGTGCGTGGGATGAGCACATGTGGGAAGAATTTAACCTAAAGGCGTTGCTGTTCGTGACCATCAATGATTGGCCTGCTCTCAGTAACCTTTCAGGACAGACAAACAAGGGATACCGCAGATACACACACTGTTTGGATGATACCGACAGTATATATTTGAATAGTTGTAAGAAGAATGTGTACCTGGGACATCGTCGATTTCTTCCGAGCAGGCATCCCGTAAGAAAGAAAGGCAAGCATTTCAAAGGTGAGGCAGATCACCGGACGAAGCCTCGCCACCGTACTGGTGCTGATGTACATGATATGGTCAAGGATTTGAAGGTGATATTTGGAAAGGGTCCTGGTGGACAACCTGTTCTGAAGGACGCTGATGGACGCGCACCCATGTGGAAGAAGAAATCTATATTTTGGGACCTGTCATATTGGAAAGACCTAGAGGTCCGCTCCGCAATCAACGTGATGCATGTGAGGAAGAATCTTTGCGTGACCCTGCTTGTCTTCTTGGGCGTGTATGGGAAGACAAAAGATACACCTGAGGCACGGGAGGACCAGCAACATATGCACGGAGAAGACGGCATACATCAGGGTCATGCAAGCTACGCTCTTACCAAAGAAGAGAAGGAAATCTTCTTTGAATGCCTGCTCAGTATTAAGGTACCATCTGGCTTCTCGTCAAATATAAAGGGAATAATAAACATGGCAGAGAAAAAGTTCCAGAACCTAAAGTCTCGTGACTGCCATGTGATTATGACGCAACTGCTTCCGGTTGCATTGAGGGGGCTTCTACCGGAAAACGTTCGATTAGCCATTGTGAAGCTATGTGCATTTCTCAATGCAATCTCTCAGAAGGTAATCGATCCAGAAATCATACCAAGGTTACAGAATGATTTGGTGCAATGTCTTGTCAGTTTCGAGTTGGTGTTCCCACCATCCTTCTTCAACATCATGACGCACGTCCTAGTTCACCTATGCAAAGAGATTAACGTTTTGGGTCCTGTATTTCTACACAATATGTTCCCCTTTGAGAGGTTCATGGGAGTCTTAAAGAAATATGTTCATAACCATGCTAGGCCAGAAGGAAGCATCTCCAAGGGCCATCAAAATGAGGAGGTCATTGAGTTTTGTATTGACTTTATTCCTGACCTTAAGCCGATTGGTGTTCCTGAATCGCGGCATAAGGGCATACTGGATGGAAAAGGCACGCTAGGAGGGGAACAAATAATATGTATGGACGGACATTCTCTCACTAAAGCACACTACACAGTTCTACAGAATTTCGCCTTGGTGGCTCCGTATATGGATGAACACAAGAATTTGCTACGCTCCAAACACTCGGAGCGGTCTGATGACTGGATTACACGTGAACAAACCAGGAGTTTCGCCAGCTGGTTGCAGACACGTACCATGCATGACGCCTCTATTGAAGATGACCTGTACTTGCTGTCCCAGTTACCATCTTCGAATATAATGACTTTCAAAGGGTACGAGATAAATGGTAATACATTTTACACGATCACCCAAGATAAGAAGAGCACCAACCAAAACAGTGGTGTCCGCTTTGATGCAGAAACCAAGATGGGAAATGAAACATATTATGGTTATATACAGGACATATGGGAACTTGACTATCGATGTGGTTTAAAGGTCCCTTTGTCTCGGTGCAAATGGGTCAATATGACACGAGGCGGGGTAACGGAAGACCCGCAGTACGGAATGACAACAGTGGATCTCAACAATCTTGCGTATGCAGACGAACCATTCGTCCTAGCCAATGATGTGGCACAGGTTTTCTATGTGAAGGACATGTCTACCAAGCCAAGAAAAAGAAAAGATAAGGAAGCGAATGCATCGTACGATGAGCCAAAGCGGCACATAGTTCTTTCTGGGAAGAGAAACATCGTGGGAGTGGATGACAAGACAGAAAAGTCAGAAGATTATGAAAAGTTTGATGAAATTGCTCCATTCACAGTGAATATTGACCCGAGCATCCCGTTAAATGATGAAGATTTTCCATGGTTACGGCGCAAAGGGACACACGCGAAGAAAAAGTTTCACACCCAAAGATCTGGGATGTGATCGGCTTCACTATCATCACTTTCTTCTCTGTTTCACACCCAGAGGGGAATCTCTGTAATAGTTAGGGTAGTTATGTGTTTTGGCATTTGAAACGCGAAGAAATTTTATGTGCAAACAAATTCTTTCATGCCTTTACTGATTTTTAAAGTTAAGTTATTCACAAACTAGTGATTCACACTAATTTCAAATAATTCAAAATTTAAACTATTCAAATTTGAAAACTACGGGCATTAACAGAAAGTTTGTAATTTTTTGTACCTAAAGCAAAAATATTCACAAAGAAACTCTACATACACAAAAAAAACAACACAAAAATAAATAAAGCAAAAAAAATAAAAAAAAAGCCCGCCTACTAGGCCAGAGCGGCCTGCATACGACTAGAAACCCAACCTGTTGTTGGGCCAGGATGCAGGCCCGCAAAGGCCAAGTGGGCCCACAGGGCAGCAAAGAACACGTAGGCCCAGTAGGCCTGCTTTGGAGAGGAGCTCGAGAGAGCGACCGCAAGGGGGTTTATAAACCAGTGCGGTCGCCCCTCGGCTAGTGAGGTGGGGCTAAACTTGCCGCACCGCACCTGCGCCAGCGTACCCCCTTTAGTACCGGGTCGTGGCGAAGGGTCAAATGTGTACACTAGTGCCGGTTCGTGGCGGCGATCAGTAGCACCGGTTCGTGGCGAACCTTTAGTACTGGTTCATGCCACGAACCGGTACTAAAGAGGTTGCGTCAGCCTCCGGTCAGGCTATGGCCCCACCATCACCATTTAGTGCCGGTTCGTACCACGAACCGGTACTAATGAGGTTGTGTCAGGTAAGGCTGGGGCCCCACGAGCACCTTTAGTACCGGTTCATGGATGAACCAGACGTAAGCTGTTTTTTAGTCCCACCTCGCGAAGTGAGAGGGATTAGGAGCGGTTTATAAGCCCTGAGTGCAGAGACGATGAAGAAGAGGCTCAATGCTCACGTTGCTTAGCTTCAAGCCTTCAGGAATACGGTAGACTGCACGGAGCTATGCGCAGTGCAGTTTACACTATTCCGAAAGGCTTGAAGCAAATTAACGAGCATTGCACTTCTTTTTTATTTTTAATAACTTATTACAACTCCAGACTTCTTCTGTTATGGCAAAAACTAATTGCACGTCGACATTTCTTTTTTTTAAGTTATAACTCCAGACTTTGCCCATCAAGTTTTGCAGAAAAGAAAAAATAGCAGAAAAGAAGAAAAACTATAGCTGAAAAGAAAAAAACTATATAAAAAAACTACTCAGAAATAAATAGAAGAAAATAAATATAGTAGAAAAGAAAAAACTACTCAGAAATAAAAAGAAGAAAAAATAAAGCAGAAAAGAAAAAAAATATATTTGCTATTTTTCAATCGTTTACAAAATGACCGTGAAATTGAAAATCACTACAAAATGAACTCTGAAAATGTTGAATTTTGGCAAACTAGATGAAAAACTACTCACAAATAAATAGAAGAAAATAAATATAACAGAAAAGAAAAAACTATACAAAAAACTACGCAAAAATAAATAGAAGAAAATAAAGCAGAAAAGAAAAAAAACTATAAAAAAATTGGGGCGCTGCCCTGTGGGCCTGATAGGCCACAGGTGTGTAATTACAGGCCTTAAAGGCCCAGCAGACTCACAGGGCAGCACGCAGAGTTTAGGCCCACAAGCCTGCTATATAGAGGAGTTCAAAGTGGTAGCCGCGGCTGGGTTTATAAACCAGTGCGGCCGCCCTTCGCCCGGCGAGGTGGGACTAAACTTTGGGGTGGCAGCGCGAGGCCTTTAGTACCGGTTGGAACCACCACCCGGTACTCCCCTTTAGTACTAGGTGGTGGTTCCAACCGGTACTAAAGGCCTCTCCTATATATACAACACTTGCAAAAATTTCATTCTCCCTCTGTTTCTTCCTCTGTTTCC
>NC_057798.1:118865868-118889941 GCF_018294505.1 Triticum aestivum
CCCGGCGGCCACCATGGGCGCCGCCCCTCCCCGAGCCCATACACACACACACACAAGCATGATGAACACACACACACACACGTACATATGTATGAATTAATGCATGTATATATTAGTATATACGTATTTTGTATGTTTAATTAGTTTAGATTATTTAGATTGTTATTTTTCACTATTATATATGTATGAATGCATGTTAGATGGATATAATTAGTGTTTAATTAGTATGGAATTTTTTTATATAATGTTGTTTTTCAGTTTTTTAATGGATGTATAGAAGTTGTGTTTTCTGTTTTTAGTGTTAGATGCTTAATTAGTATGAAATAGTATATAGATTTTTGACATATGCAATGATAGCGTAATTAGTGTTATATAGAAATGTTAGAAATTTTAGTTATCAAAATCCAATCATTAAAAAATGTTACTTTTTGCGGGCATATAGTTAGTATTTGTTCTCGACGATGCCCGGCCCGCATCCTCGCCGTCGACCCGTCCGCGACGACGTCCGGCTGACCCATGTCCGGGATTGGGCTCCGCCGGGCTGGCACTGGAAGGTGCTGCCTGGAGGGGCGCGCCGCTTGATGAGGAACCCGGCCCCGGGTCCCGTCGTCGACCCTGATCTCGTTTGGTGGCGTTCGCGTGGGCCAGTTTCGGTGCGGAGGGACCCAGCCCCGCCGGAGGTGGTACGTCGCCGTGTCAGGGAGGAGGACGAGCACGTCCATCGCTACATGGTTGCGTTAGAAGGCGGCAGGTTCTCCAATACCTGGCAGTTTCTTCAGGGATCTCACTTCAGCTATGATCCTGTGAGGGTTCCTTCTCTTTGGGTGTCCACCGCCCGCGCCGCAGGAACCGCGAGTGTCCTAGATTCTTCTGTAGTATTCGATCTTTAATTAGCTACCTAGCCAGTGATGTACTATTCAATATTATATATTATTCAAGACGGTGTATTCGAGATTATATCTATTATTCTAGACGATGTATTCGAGATTATATCTATTATTCGAGAAGATGTAATTTGAATACTAAATTGTTTTATATTTCTTTTGGATTAGTTAAATAAAAGCTATGGCAGACAATACCGACAGAGAGGGAGAACAGACCATGTTCGATATGATACACGGGCCAGATGATGATCAGAATGAAGAAGAAGATTATGACGGCTCCGAATTTCTAAACAACACCGGAGAGGGTGATATGATATTCGATCGCGACGACCGAATTGATGAAGTCATGAACTACAATTATGACGATGACGAAGAACATGTTGATCCTGAAACAACAAAGACCGGCGAGGTATATTTATATAAGCAGGCATCTGGTGATCATCACATGTTTTAAATGAATTGAAGATATATTAACGAATCGATCTTTGTTCTTTCATCCATCCGGATCAAGCAAATCTTCATGCAAAAGGACGAAACGAGGCCCGAACAAATAGTTGAAGGAGGGCGTAAAGTACAATATCGAGGCAGTCAGACCTAATGGCGAACCATTAGCGCCTAAGAAGATTGCGGACAAGTTCGTTCGTTAGTGCGGAGTTCTTGTGAAGGACCAACTCTCGATCAAACTTCAAGAATGGAGAGAGCCAGCAAAACCACGTCCAGATGTTACTTTTGTCGACAAGAATCAAAAAGATCTGCTTTGGGATACTCTCATGGAACATTTCACCCTACCAGATCATTTCACAAAAGCAGATGTGCAGAAAGTCAAGGATGCTACTCTTAGGAAGATGGCGGTTGCATTCAAGAACCACAAGAATCGTGAATGGGACAAGTACGTCAAGGGAGGAAGGAAGAGTCCAGTATTCGAGGGAACACTAGAGAACCAACGTGCTCATTGGGACGATTTTGTGAAATTCAAGGATTCGGAATTAGCTAAGGAACGGTCGAGAATAAACAAGAAGAATGCCGAAAAAAGGATAAATTCCATAAGCTGGGGCCAGGTGGCTATGCGGTGGCAATGCCTAAGTGGGATAAGTCTGAGAAAGAGATGGAGGATGCAGGTGTCACTCCGTTTACTAAAAGCTGGCCCCCCAGGTGCAGGACTTGGTTCTATGCGCATGGGGGGGAGTTGGACCCGAAGACAGGCAATGTTTCGACAAAGGCAAGTCTGAAGGGAGCCGACGATGCGATACTTGTTGCAATAGAAGAGGCACGATCGGGGGTGTTCCAGCCCAACAGAGAGAACGACGAGCTTACGCGTGCCCTAGGAAATCCTGAACACCCGGGAAGAACACGAGGCAAGGGCGCTATTCCGTGGTATGAGGGGTTTTTCAGACTGGAACACCGACTACAGAACCCGTGCGAGAAAGAAGATTGCGGAGGAGAAGAAGAGGAAGATGGAGGAGGAGCAGAGGAAGCGGGACTATGAACGCCTTCAAGGCCTAGAAGCAAGTCAAGCGGAATTGGCAGTCAAATTCTAGCGGCAGCAGGAGCAGATCGACTCACTTACCCAGCAAAGGGGGTCTCAGCAGCTGCAGCTTCTAGCGATGATCCAGCATTGGATAGCACCGCCCCATCCATGTCGAGAAGCGGCGTGGGTTCCGCCCCGGACGACACAATGCTGGGTAGATACCCCGTGGATGACATCACGGAGAACACTAACTGCGAGCTACACGTCAAAATAACGAACATATCCATGAAGGTGGCGGACGCTGTTGCTTTTACAAATCCCCCCAAGGCAACCTTCCATTGCAACCCGATTCCAGCGGGCTATGCTTGTGTCTTGGTTGATGAGGTGGTGGACCCACCATATTTGGAGCTACAGCTTGACATTCCCGGAGGTGACGACGAGCGCTTTCTCGGAGAGGCCAAACATCGTATCATCCTATGGAAAAAGGATTGCATCATCTTTCGAAGGCCACCGACACCGCGTCAGCCGACTCCTCGTCGAAGTCCGCCACCGAGTCAGCAGACTCCCGCTCCTGCAAGTCCACCAAGTCCGGCAAAGTGTCAGGCCACTCCTCCTCCAAGTCCGGCAAAGTGTCAGGCCACTCCTCCTCCTCCAAGTCCGCCACAGCGTCAGACGTCCACTCCTCCTCCAAGTCTGGCACAACCTCAGGCCACTCCTCCAAGTCCGGCACAGCTTCAGGCCACTCCTCCTCGTCCAACTCAGCCCCGTTAGCCGTCTCCGCCGCCTCAGCAATCGCAGAAAGGACACCCCGCAGCTATGGTGCGTAGCGGTACGAGTCGAGGTAGTACAGGAAGTACAGGCGGAGGCAAGTGATATAAATATGGTCCAAGCCTCACGCCTCTTCCGCAGAGGGCTTATGACAAGTCCGAGGAGGAAAATGCAGCCATATCGAAGGCCGAGGTGGAAGCCCATTTTGCACCGAAACCGCCACCGCCGCCAAGGGAGAAAGTGCCTGAGGAAACGATTGACCACTTCATTCGTATGGCTCAACCACCAGCTCCCAAGCCTGTTGACACAGACTATGAGCGCCACATCAGGAAGTTAAATCGAGCACGTCTATGTAAGGAGGCGAGCTGGGGATCAAGCAAACAACAAGCAGCTGTCAAAAAATGCGGGAAAACCATTCCCCAGCTGGGAGAACAGGCGGCGCAATCGATCCCCTCGCTTGTTGTGCCAACAACACGTGACAGTACGCGCGACCAATATTATTGTGGGCAAACAGTTTACGTTCCCGAGGTGGGCAATGTGGTAATAACCAAGGACCATATAATGCAGGCTGAAGTTCTCAACATCACTGTTGGACAACTCCTCGAGATCGAGCCCATGCCTGTGCTTAGAGAGGATGAAATAAGACGGAAATATGTCCGGGGCCAACCTTTGGTCGAGCCAGACAAGGTTAAGAACCTCCCAACGAGAAAGTATGAATTGCATCAATGGTACATGAACATTACCAAGATTTCAGATCGATTGTCCCTCATGGTGAATGTCAAGGAGGAGCATTACTTTCATGAGAAAGCTCTGTCCGTTGAGTATTCTGAACTGTTTTAGTTATACAATCAAGACGCACTCGACAAATCTATCGTCAGTTGCTATTGTCTGTAAGTGATTTCTTTCTGTAATTTAAGTCTCAAGCTAGCTGTAGTGATCCTTTTGATCAATCATTACGTGTAATTATCCTCACTATATTCTTTTCTGTGGTATTATGCAGGATGAAGATGTATGAAATGAGAAAAGATGGACGCTATGGCATTGGGTTCATTGACCCAAACACCGTTAATGAATACACATGGCGGATAAATCCACATCATCAAAAGGATGTAGAGGACAACATGCTAGAGTTCTTGAAGCGCCTCAAATACAATGAAGATATACTACATCCTTACAACTTCCAGTGAGTCACACTGTCTTGTACTACAAATTCTCTGTTTTTGCCTACTAGCTAGCTACATGTTTTTGCTTACATATGCCCGCTTAATTAAGACATGCAAACGTGTGTGCATGCAGATTTCACTGGGTCTTGTGTATCATTAAAGTTGACGCCGGAACAGTTGAAATACTGGACTCACTACTCAAAGTTAAAACTGACTATAACATCTTGTTTGGGATAGTCAACATGTAATTTCAATCATTATTAACTATATATCTCGGCATATTTAGTTCATCATTTCATGATATGAACTATTTAATAACCCCTTTATTCATTTTCTTTGTCGGCGGGCAGGGCTTGGGCAAGGTTCATCAGCGTCACGGATGGCGAATGGAAAAAAAGCTTCAATGGTTTCGACCCAAGGTAAGTAATTAAGTAGTACTAGCTAGCTAGCTAGCTGCCATCTCTTTAATTATCATGCTTGATTAATTATTATCTGATCAAATTCCATTCTCGTAAAGGCCCTGAAGCAGGCGCAGGGGACTGATCTGTGTGCATTCTGTGTTTGCGAGAACATTCGCATGATGGCGTCCGAAAGGAGCAGATCTCAAAGATAGGAATGGGTACGCTTGTTAGAACACTATTCACAATTTTTACACCATTATCGATATCTAGTCACACAACTAATACACATGCATATTGATCTCCTTCAACAGTTCAGAGAGGTGCGGGAGAAGCTCCTAGAAACGGAGCGCGTAGAAGCACTTCAAGAGGAAATAGCGGGATTTTTGCTCGACCAGGTCATAAATCCGAAGGAAGAATACTATTACCCGCTACCGCCCCCATGAAAACTACTTCCAATTGTCATCGTGCTCCGAAGGCACCAATTAGGCTAATGCCACTGGCTCCGAAGGCAACATGCATATGTAGGAGAAATTGTATATAGCTATACATTTGTGTATGTGTGAATTAATTAATATGGTGGTTTGTGAGACATGATGATATATATATGCATGATTGGTTCTACTAGAAATTCTATTTATATATATATATATATATATATATATATATATATATATATGCATAACGTGTACAATGTGTAGTATCGTAAAATACCAGCAAACGAAAAAGAATTAAAATGGAAACACAAAATTAAATGAAAAAGAAATCATAAAACTAAAAACCCCCCAAACCTTATAGTACCGGTTGGTATTACCAACCGGTACTAAAGGGATCCAGGCCCCCGGAGCTGGCTCGTGCCACGTGCTTGCCCTTTACCACCGGTTCGTGCTGAACCGGTACTAAAGGGGGGGGGCTTTAGTGCCCACACTTTAGTGCCGGTTGTGGAACCGGCACTAAAGGGCCTTACGAACCGGTGCTATTGCCCGGTTCTGCACTAGTGCACCAATCTCCACACCTTGTGGTACTCGAAGTTGTTGAGTTCTTCATGCATGGCATTGAGCCAATCCAGATCTTCGAGCGCCTCATAGACCTTTTGGGGTTCAACACAAGAGACAAACGCGTGATGTTCACAATAGTTTGCTAATTGTCTACGAGTGCTTACCCCCTTTCTTAGGCTTCCAACCACATTCTCCATGATATGACCTTTGGTGGTGAGCTTGGAAGCAATCTTCGCGGCATGACGCTCTAATTCCTCCTCAGATGTGGAAGGAGGAGGGTTAACTTGATTATCTTGAGCGCCATCTTGAGCTTGCTCTTGATCTTGAACTTGCTCGAGGGGGAGAACTTGACCTTGAGCATCATTTGGTGGTTCACCACCATCTTGAGGTTGATCTTGCCCTTGGTCTTGTTCACGAGGTTGAGGGCCTTCACTTTGTTCTTTGGAAGCGTGTGGGTCTTGGGGCGGTGATGGCTCCACTTGAGTGGAGCATTGTCCTTCTCCTTCAGCCACAAGGGGTTCCTCAATGGGTAGGATATGACCCACACCCATTCTTCTTATGGCTTGGGGAGGAATTTCATCACCTACATCACAAGTACCACTTTGCTCCACTTGGGAGCCATTATTTTCATCAAACTCCATGTTACACGTCTCCTCATTGAGTCCGGTGGACTTGTTGAGGACACGGTAAGCATGAGAGTTTGTAGTATAACCAACAAATATGCCCTCATAAGCTCTAGCCTCAAATTTAGACAAACGAACACCATTCTTGAGAATGAAACACTTACACCCGAACACCCGAAAGTACTTGAGGTTGGGCTTGTTACCGGTAAGTATTTCATAAGGAGTCTTGTTCAAGCCTTTGCAGGGATAGAGCTGATTTGATGCATGACATGCTGTGTTGATGGCTTCAGCCCAACAGTTGTATGGAGACTTGAACTCCGCCATCATGGTCCTTGACGCATCCATCAACGTCCGGTTCTTCCTCTCCGCAACACCATTTTGTTGAGGGGTATAGGGTGCAGCATACTGATGCTTGATCCCCTCATCACTAAGAAACTCATCCAAGGTGTAGTTCTTGAATTCAGTGCCGTTGTCACTTCTTATTGTCAAGATCTTTGCATCATGTTGACGTTGAGCTTGATTTGCAAAGTCGATGACGGTTTGCTGAGTTTCACTCTTCCTCTTGAAGAAATAAACCCAAGTGTATCTTGAATAATCATCCACAATCACCAAGCAATACTTTCTACCCCCAAGACTATCAAAGGATGGAGGCCCAAAGAGGTCCATGTGAAGGAGCTCCAAGGGTCTCTTCGAGTAGATGATAGTCGTGGGAGGGTGAGCCTTCTCATGAAGCTTTCCTTCGATACACGCACTACAAGCACGATCTTTGGCAAAGCTAACATTTGTTAGTCCACGGACATGGTCCCCCATGAGAAGACTTTGCAAAGATCTCATATTGACATGGGCCAGACGGCGATGCCAAAGCCATCCCACATCAACTTTAGCCATTAGGCATGTCGCGGTCTTAGTGGGTCGCTCTGAAAAGTTAATCACATAGAGACCATTCTCGACATGCCTAACAAAGGCTACTTTAAGAGTCTTGCTCCACAAGAGGGCCACTATATCAATATCAAAGAAGGCGGCGAAGCCCATGAGTGCAAGTTGACGAACGGAAAGTAAATTGTATGCAAGGGACTCAACAAGCATGACTTTCTCGATCGTTAGATCATGAGAAATGCCAACCTTGCCAAGACCCAATACCTTAGAAGATGAGGCATCACCCCACTCAACATTGGTGGTCATAGATGGGATCTTTTGCATGTCCACCACCAAGTCCTTGCTCCCGGTCATATGATTTGTTGCTCCACTATCGAGCAACCATGATCCCCCACCGGAAGCAAACACCTACAAGAGATCAATGCTTGGTTTTAGGTACCCATTTAGTAATGGGTCCTTTGATGTTAGTAACAAGGGTCTTAGGAACCCAAATAGACCACTCAATGTACTCATAAGGAGAACCAACAAATTTAGCAAAAACATGCCCATCACTAGCACGCCACAACACGTAAGAAGGGTTAAAGTCGCCGACTATGTTGGAGGATGTGGTTTTGCCCTTGTTGACATCAACACCCTTCACATTGTTCTTCTTCACCTTAGGAGCACTGAGGGAGTCCTGGACTAGGGGGTGTCCGGATAGCCGGACTATCATCATCAGCCGGACTCCAAGACTATGAAGATACAAGATTGAAGACTTCGTCCCGTGTCCGGATGGGACTTTCCTTGGCGTGGAAGGCAAGCTTGGCGATACGGATATGTAGATCTCCTACCATTGTAACCAATTCTATGTAACCCTAGCCCTCTCCGATGTCTATATAAACCGAATGGCTTTAGTCCGTAGGACGAACAACAATCATACCATAGGCTAGCTTCTAGGGTTTAGCCTCCTTGATCTCGTGGTAGATCTACTCTTGTAACACACATCATCAATATTAATCAAGCAGGACGTAGGGTTTTACCTCCATCAAGAGGGCCCGAACCTGGGTAAAACATCGTGTCCCTTGTCTCCTGTTACCATCCGCCTAGACGCACAGTTCGGGACCCCCTACCCGAGATCCGCCGATTTTGACACCGACATTGCTGCTTTCATGGAGAGTTCCTCTGTGCCGTCGCAATCAGGAAGGATGCCTTTTCCCGTCTTTAAAGACGGCGCCGTCGTCAAGGGAGCTTTGGACGCCGGCCAAACTATCTGGATAGGTGGTTTTCTTATGACCGCCTGTTCGGCCACCGCTCCGACGATGACCTCTCAGGTCATCAAAAGCGATCTTCACGTCAGCTCGGAATTCGCCGAGCAGCTAGATCCGATTGAGCTCTCCTTCGTAAACGAGCTCTTGGATCGCATTGCCGCCCTAGGAGTCGCTACAGACTATGATCAGATTGGTCTTAAAACCGATCTAAGAGAAATTAACTCTCCCCAGGCTACCCACCACGTTGTTGTGGTAGAGGAACAATACGGTGACTCTTCTTCTATGTTAAAAACCAGCTATGTCCGGATTCCCGATCCCTCCATGCCGGATTCCCGCGGAGGGACGGACGTCAATCAAATACTGAACCTAAAGTCAGGCATCAGACCAGATTTGTTGGAAGGCATCCAACAAACCAAGCTTCCAAATCCGGAAACTTCTTGGCCTTTGAGCCTCAGATCGGGCGGGGTTCTGAACTTAATTCCACCTGCCCACCCAAACATAAGCGATCTATCTCAAATACGGCAAGAGCCCGATGAAACAGTACATCATTACTGGGCCAGATTCCTCCTGGTTATGAACAGGATAAAGGACTGCCATGAAGAAAACGCGATTTCAATTGTTTGCAACAATTGCACGGACAAGGGAATCATAAACGCCATAAGTTGTCGTGAAGTTACACACTTTGCCGACCTAGCGACCATTGTACAAAAATACTGTGCGATGGAGAGCGCCTGGAAAACCGAAACCAGGTTTTGGGACAATCCGGCCCTGAATACAACCCCAGTCCGAAATAAAAGGGTGCATCATACTCAAGCACCTGGATTAAAAACCAAAAAACCCCTAAAGGGCACGGAACCGTACTGGAGGGATGGCTCCACGGACCCTGCAAAATCCACAGTACGGAGGGCGCCACTCCAACACATAGCCTTCCAGCATGTTGGATACTACGGCAGGTGGCCAAAAGTGGCGAAGGCTTTCTAGCCCTGGACAACCAGCCCAACAGTACCAGTACGGTATTAACAGTCTTCGAGACTTTCGCATCAACTAACATGCGGAAGCGAACAATCCACAGCCTCGCCGAAGTCTACCAAGTAGCAACAACGAATCCATGGAGCGACACAGCTATCACCTTCAATGCCAGCGATGCACCTAAATTCCGAACAGCTCGAGCACCAGCCGCATTGGTCCTTGGTCCGATAGTGGACGACTTTCGTCTTATGAAGGTACTCATGGATGGAGGCAGCGGATTAAACCTCATCTATGAGGAAACCCTTCAAAAAATGGAAATTGACTGGAGCCGCATTGAGCGAAGCAGCACAACCTTCAGGGGAATAATCCCTAGTCGAGAAGTACGTTGCATAGGAAAAATCACACTAGACGTAGTGTTCGGCTCACCGGACAACTACAGGTCCGAAGAGGTCACGTTCCAAGTGGCCCCATCCGGCAGCGGATACCACGCCTTGTTAGGGCGAGATGCATTCACAATCTTCCAAGCTATACCCCATTATGGGTACATGAAGCTCAAAATGCCCGGGCCCAATGGAATAATCACTCTCGTCAGTGATCCAGATATAGCACTCCGCGCTGAAAATAAGACAGCCGCACTGGCCCTAGAGGCATTATCCGAAGCCCTAGCGGCAGAGGAACTCACTGCGCTGCGCTCCATGGTGGATATGGACGATGTGATACTCGATAAGAGGTCTAAGTCCACCTCTTTTAAACTAGCAGACGAAATAGTCAAATTCCAGGTCCATCCAACGGACCCCACAAAGACGGCCTCCATTGGGGCACAATTAAATCCTGATGTAGAAGCCGCACTACGAGAATTCCTTCGGGAAAATTGGGACATTTTTGCCTGCCACCCTTCAGACATGCCAGGAATCCCACGCAAGCTGGCAGAGCACAGCCTAAATATCCTAAAAGGATTCAAGCCAGTCAAACAGGCTCTTCGGCGATTTTCCGAACCCAAAAGACAGGCAATGGGAGAGGAACTAGCCAAACTCTTAGAAGCCGGATTCATCAGAGATATCAAACATCCGGACTGGCTAGCTAACCTGGTAATGGTACCAAAAAAGGACAAATCCTGGCGCCTTTGTGTGGATTTCAAAGACCTTAACAAGGCCTGTCCAAAGGACCCTTTCCCTCTCCCTCGCATCGACCAAATCATCGATGCTACCGCAGGGCACGATTCATTGTGCTTCCTCGACGCATACTCCGGATACCATCAAATCAAGATGGCGGAAAAAGACCAGGCCGCAACGGCATTCATTACTCCATATGGGCCATTCTGCTTCAACACAATGCCCTTCGGACTCAAAAACGCTGGCGCAACATATCAGCGCATGATTCAGACATGTCTGGCTACCCAGATAGGCAAGACGGTAGAGGCTTACGTAGACGATGTGTTCGTCAAGACCAAACACGTCAAAACTCTAGTAGACGACTTGAGGGTGACATTCGACAACCTCTGAGCATATGACATTAAGCTCAACCCGGAAAAATGTGTTTTCGGCGTACCAGCCGGAAAGCTCTTAGGCTTCATTGTATCCGGTAGAGGAATTGAAGCAAACCCAGCCAAGATCCGAGCTCTGTCACAATTGGATATCCCAAAAGACCTCAAGCAAATACAAAAACTAACTGGATGCGTGGCGGCTCTAAGCCGCTTCATCTCCTGTTTGGGAGAAAAGGCACTGCCCCTCTATCGCCTCCTCCGGCGCACCGAACACTTCGAATGGACGGATGCTGCCGCGGTCGGACTCGAAGAAATTAAGACCGTGCTGGCAACAAATCCGGTCCTAGCCGCGCCCAACCTGGGCGAACCCATGTTATTATACATCGCGGCAGCACATCAAGTTGTCAGCGCCGCACTCGTCGTCGAACGAGAAACAGAGGGGCACAAATTCCCTCTTCAAAAACCAGTGTACTACGTATCCACTGTCTTAACTCCATGCAAGTCCCGTTACCCACATTATCAAAAGATAGCGTATGCGGTGTTCATGGCATCCCGGAAGCTGCGACACTACTTTCAAGAGTGTTCCATAACGGTGGCCTCCGAAATACCTCTCAACGATATTATAAACAATCGCGACGCGACGGGCAGGATTGCAAAATGGACGATTGAGCTCTTACCATTTGACATAACCTACAAACCACGGCGAGCTATAAAATCGCAAGTTTTGGCTGACTTCATCGCCGAATGGACCGAAGCCGAACTCCCTAAAGAGTACGGCGCATACTCCAATTGGATCATGCATTTCGACGGCTCCAAAATGTTGGCTGGCTTGGGGGCTGGCATCGTTTTGACGTCCCCACCCGGAGACACAGTCCAATACGTGCTTCAAATAATGTACACGGACTCCAACAACGCAGCCGAATACGAGGCCCTTCTACATGGCCTCCGGATGGCAATCTCCATGGGTATTCAACGCCTAGAGGTGCGCGGGGATTCAAACCTCGCAATATCCCAAGTAAATGGAGACTTTGATGCCAAGGATCCGAAAATGGCAGCCTACCGTAATGCCGTCCTAAAAATGTCAACCCGGTTCGAAGGACTCGAATTCCACCATGTAGCCCGAGATAATAACCAGGCAGCAGACGTGTTGGCAAGCATCAGCGCAAAACGCGACGCCGTCCCTCCAAACATCTTCCTCGAGCGGCTTTTTAAGCCATCCGTATTATGGGAAGAGGAGTCCGGAAATAACAATCCGGAACCAACTGCATCGCCTAACACAGAACATTCTGACACAATCGGTGGCTCAGCCAATGAAATAACAGATTCAGCCCATGAAATACTGGCAGTAATTGCCCCGTGGACGGAACCATTCCTAGCCTACTTAATCAGGCAGGAACTTCCCGAAGACCAAAATGAGGCCCGCTGCATAGTTCGGCGATCTAAAGCCTACAAGGTCCATGAGGGAGAACTTTATAAGAAAAGCACAACCGGAGTCCTTCAAAGGTGTATCTCCGAAGAGGAAGGGCGAAATCTCCTGGCTGAAATTCATGCCGGACTCGGCGGGCACCACGCCGCCGCCTGGGCCCTTGTAGGCAAGGCCTTCCGTACAGGATTTTATTGGCCGACCGCCCGGGCAGATGCTCAGGACTTAGTCCAACGATGCGTCGGTTGCCAGCTCTTTGCTAATTAGAGCCACATGCCACCCACCGCCCTCAAAACTATACCCATTACTTGGCCATTCGCGGTCTGGGGGCTTCACATGGTTGGACCCCATAAAGGGGGAACCCACAAGCACAAATACTTATTGGTCATGGTGGACAAATTCACCAAATGGATAGAGGCCAAGCTGGTTAAAACGGCAGAATCCGGACATGTGATAGACTTCATATCCGGGGTAGTACACCGTTTTGGCGTCCCCCACAGCATCATCACTGATAACGCCGTGAATTTCACGGCCGACGAGGTTAAACTCTGGTGCAAAAACATGGGCATCAAGCTCAACTACGCTTCAGTCTACCACCCTCAAACTAATGGTCAAGTGGAACGAGCAAATGGTCTAATCATGAGCGGCATCAAACCCAGATTAGTGCGGTCCCTCACGGAATCTAACATGCACTGGGTAGAGGAGCTCGACTCCATACTCTGGGGGCTGCGGACCACGCCAAACCGCACAACCAGATTCACACCATTCTTTATGGTATACGGCGCTGAGGCAGTTTTGCCCTACGACATAATTCATGACTCACCTCGCGTGCGCATGTACGAGGAAAGAGAAGCCGAGTTGGATCGGCAAGACAGTTTGGACGCTTTAGGGGAGGAGCGCGACGTGGCAAAATCCCGTTCCGCATTCTATCAACAGCAGGCTCGACGATATCAAAGAAGAGAAGTACCGGCCAAAACTTACAATGTTGGCGAGCTAGTTCTACGCCTGCCGGACAAGAAAAAGGACAAACTTAAGCCCAAATGGGAAGGTCCCTTCATCATCGACCAAGTCCTTATCGGCGGTGCATACCATCTACGCAACGCATCTGACAACCGACTTGAGCCAAACCCATGGAACGCAGCCCGTCTCCGAAGATTTTACGCCTAGCGCCGGACTCAGGGTTCGTCTCCTTCCTCCGTCCACCTTTCATGTTTTTTCGCTGTCTTTGTTTTCCCTCCTTTTTCCTCCCTCTTTCAGTACAAACCTCTTGAGGGCTAATCTGTGCTTTGTTCGCACTCACTCGATGTGCTACTCGCACTCGTTATACCCGGGGGCTTCTTTAACAGAAGCTTATTTATATGGGCTTCATGCCCACCACATGTGTCACACTTCCGCATGTACCTTTTGATCACCATTATATGCATCGATATGACTTAAGTTTTGGCCAAGCCGGGTTGCCTGGCTCCTGTGCTTACCCCTACGTTCCTGATTGTTCGGCTAGGAGGTAAAGGGAGCACCTCTGCGATTGTTACTGCCGGGTCAGCCGGATGTGTACCTCAGACTGGGTGAAGCCGAAGGCTAGCGTTCTTAAGGGAACATTCGGTCGGTGACCTGAAAGATGATTTATTACTTACTTATTTATCTGCCCCCAGATGCTTTTTCTGCTATTTTCGCAGTCCGGACATGCACTTTAGGGCATGCCTCCCAGGGAAAGGAACCCTTAACGAAACTATTCTCCCTAGAAGATGTTTCTTACTAACCATGTAACATAACATAGCTAGTTGGGCACTGGTCTAATAGGGCAATTATGACCCATACGCCTTGTCTCCATGCATGCCCCGGTTCTTTTATCACCATAAGGGTATTCGGACACACTTCGGACCGTTGGGTCCCGAGGTTGAAGCGAAAAGGTCCGCAAAGGCAAACGATCTACAATCCGGCTAGAAGGCATTTTACATGTCATTTTAAAATTACATCATCAAACAGACTGATTGTACTCCTCTTCAATCCCATCTAACAGGTTGTCTAATTTACAGTCCTATTGGGAATATTTCGCGGCCAACTCTACTTGGCCGTACATCAAGCTCACAGGGATCTCCTTCCCATCGGGCCCCACAGGTCCGACCTCAGCCATGTGGTTTGGATCAGCCTTCGGGTACCGCGTCTTCACCATGGCCCAGGCCTCCCTGGCGCCTTGACGGCATGCCGATATCTTCCACATACGGAGACGCCGCCGTACTCCCTGAAGCTTCTCAGCAAGCCCTCCAAGACCCTCGGGTAGGGAGACGGAAGGCCATAAGGCCTGCACAACGCCGCTCATCACCTGCCGAACACGTTCGTGCAGTTGCAGCAGCTCGGGAAGAGGGTCTCCCGTGGAACCAGGCATCTCCTCCGCGGGACGACCCGTGAGCACAGCTACAGACACATTTCTGTCAATCGACTTCCTCGTCGAACTCTTCTTTTCAAAAGAGTTTGCTCAAGCACTTACTATAAATGCCGGGACGAAGCCGCCGATTCTCCTTTACGGAGTTAGACAGCTGGACCCGAACATATTTTAGTTCTTCGCCCAGCTGGGTGTTGGCATCTTGGAGTTTGTTCCTCTCCTGCTGCACCCTCATAAGCACCCTCTCGCCGGCCTTCAACTGGCGCAGCAGCTGTTGCTTGTCCGGATCTAATCCGGCATCCTCTGCAATATTATTGTCGGACTATACACACACGCTGCACTTCATAAACTACTTCTTTCAAAATATGAATTACCAGAGGGGGTCTCCGTGGCTCCCCCGGCGGCGGCTAGTGCAGCCTCAAGTTGGGCCTTGCATTCTTGAAGCTCCTGAGACAGGTGGGTATTCTTCTTAGTAAGATCCTGCATAACAAATGATCCTTAAATCAGTTAGTTTAACTATTTTAAGTCTCGGGGGCTACTGGCATATATAACTATTAAAATTCCTTACCCGTATGTCCTTTACATACTGCTCCGTGGCTCTGGTTAAACCATCTTGAGCAGCACGGAGGTGCGCATCTCCCGCATTAAAGGCATTTAACGCCTCAGGGGAGAAACACGCGTCACGAAGAACTGTCCGACGGCGCCTGTGATTCATGGTGCTCTCCACCTCAGACCTGGTGGCAGACAACCTGTCGGCATCCTCCGTTGGAGGAGCATCCGGCTCGCGCCTTGCGCTCGCCTCCCCCTCCGGACCAGGCGTTGGAGCCTGGCTAGCGGAGGCTTGGTGGGCACCCTCTCCGGACTCAGTCCGGCGAGCGCTCGTTCTCCTGGAAGAATCATGAGCATTAATATGCCTCCCAGGAGTCTTTCCCTTAAAAGACAATGGTGCACCATACCTTTGCGGCGACGTTTCGATTCGCGTCGCACTCCTCTTCCGCCTGCTAGGACGCACTGACCTCGTTTGGTCAGTCGCCCCGGGCTCGGCTTCCTGCCGTAAAGGCACCTCCTGCCAAGCACCATTGGTGCACATTGGTCAGAAATAAGCATTAAAAAGTAACGGTGTCAGGACTTCGGTCGTACTCACCTGGGAAGCCGGACACAAACCGGGGTAGTCAGCCGTAATGGCGACTAAAGCATTATCTATGCTGAGCTGGTGGAACACCCCGTCAATCAAATCCACCTTTATGTCCGGATCCTCTTCGGAGGCCGGATCAAGGGATCTTCCCGGATCCTCGGGTTGTGGAGTTGGGCGTTCTATGCCCGCCACATCCCGGCGTATTTCCTGCGTCAAAATCATAAAGTAAGACACTTACCTTTGAAAGCACGGATCAGATATATAAGCATCCGCTTACCCAGCTCCGAGGGTTATTCATGGAGAATCCATTCAATGGATTCGTGCAAAGGAAGTCCTCCTTCTACCCCTTGTACAAGCCGGACAGGATCTTCACCAGATCGGCGGCCGATCCCGGCCCTGTGCGGCCATGACAGGTGGCGTCATTCTCCCCATTAAAATCCCACATGGGGTGGCCCCTATATTGGAGCGGCTGCACCCCTCGCATAATGCATGTGGCCATGACTCCAATCATGGTTAATCTGGAATGGGCTAGTAGCCGTATCCGGCCCATCAGATAGTGGACGCTCCTATCATCTTCCCGTTGAGGGCTCCGCGGGCGCCAACTCAGGCGTTTCTTCAGAGGAGCGTCGCTAAACTCCGGGAGGCCGATCCGAACTGGATCCGGCAGCGGGGCGTCTTCCATATAGAACCACTCCGAAGGCCAGTCTTCGGATGCCTTCTTCGGGGTTCCGGATAGATATCCTGTCCCGGCGATGCGCCATATTTCGGCTCCGCCCACTTGATATATCGACCCCTCGTGAGAACGGGGTACGAGGCAAAACAGCCACTTCCACAGCGCAAAATGGGGCTCGATGCCCAAGGACAGCCCGCAAACAGCTACAAAGCCCGCAATGTGCAAAATGGAGGCAGGTGTGAGGTAGTGAAGTTGGAGTCCATAGAACTCCAGGAGCCCCCGGAGAAACGGATGTATAGGAAATCCGAGTCCCCTTATTAAGTAGGGGAGGAAGCATACCCGCTCTCCTTTGGAGGGATTGGGGACGCTCTCCGCCTGCTTCCCACCCTTGTAGGTGGCCAGTCCGGCTCGAACCAGAACCATAAAGGCCGGGGAAGGTATCCCTCTGTTTGGAGCATCACTAACTCGCTATGCGGGACTGAGCATCTCCCCCAATCTCCTGGCTGAGGACTGGGAGCGCGAGAAGAGGAGCCGCGTTGACTGTCCATGTTGGAATGGATTTTTTGTCAGATGCGCCTCGATGAGTACTTGCGGAAGGAGGATGGTGTGATTTGGATCTGGATCCTCGCCTCTCTTATAGGCAGCTTATTCGCGCGGCTAGGGGGTAAAACGTAAGAATACCCTGGCTCTTCGCATTCGTATGACACGTGGAAGAAGGCCATTATTGGACATAGAAGCCAAGGAGCGCAACATTTATGAAGCAACCAGACACTATCCGGCAAACACCTGGAGCGTGAAGGAGAACCCGCCTTGCAAACCCCGAAGACAACATACGCGCCGGACTCGTCGTCATTGAAGCCTAGTTCGGGGGCTACTGAGGGAGTCCTGGACCAGGGGGGGTGTCCGGATAGCCGGACTATCATCATCGGTCGGACTCCAAGACTATGAAGATACAAGATTGAAGACTTTGTCCCGTGTCCGGATGGGACTTTCCTTGGCGTGGAAGGCAAGCTTGGCGATACGGATATGTAGATCTCCTACCATTATAACCGACTCTGTGTAACCCTAGCCCTCTCCGGTGTCTATATAAACCGGATGGCTTTAGTCCGTAGGACGAACAACAATCATACCATAGGCTAGCTTCTAGGGTTTAGCCTCCTTGATCTCGTGGTAGATCTACTCTTGTAACACACATCATCAATATTAATCAAGCAGGACGTAGGGTTTTACCTCCATCAAGAGGGCCCGAACCTGGGTAAAACATTGTGTCCCTTGTCTCTTGTTACCATCCGCCTAGACGCACAGTTCGGGACCCCCTACCCGAGATCCGCCGGTTTTGACACCGACAAGCACCCTCTCCCTCTTTCACAAAGGTTTGCTTGAGAGGAGGAGGTCGTTTGGTCTTGTCGTTCTTTTTCTTGTTCTTGGACTTGGGTGCGAACCCAATTCCCTCCTTGGCCACAACTTCCTTTTGATTGCTCAAAAGGTCGTTGAGGTTCTTCTCACCTTGAATGCATGTCACAAGGCCTTTCTCAAGTTGATCCTTCAATTTGGCATTCTCCTCCACAAGATGCACATGCTCACAACACGGGTTAGTGGCATATGCATTATCAAGTAATACCATATGAGGAAAGGTGGCCTTTTCCTTGGTTAGCTTAACTTGGAGTTGAGCATGAGACTCCTTGAGGTCTGCATGATCACCCTTCAAGACCTTGTGAGCCTTGTCAAGTACATCAAACTCCTCCTTGAGTCTAGCATGATCAACCCCAAGTTTAGCCTTCTCGGAAGATAGCACATGAGACACAACAAGAGCATGATCAAGATCTTTCTTTAACTTGGCATGGTCATCATTGTGTGACTCCTCAAGAGACAAACGATGCCCACGCTCTTCCTCAAGAGCATTAGAGAGATATGATATCTCATCGGCATAGTCACGACTATGACCTTCCATCTTAGAGATGGTTTCTTTGTGAGCCTCGATCATGTCATTGGCTTCACCAAGTTGTTCCAAGAGAGCAACAAAGTGCATCTTGGATTTGCACTTGAGCTTACTCATAAAAGACTCAAAATCATTTACTTCCTCATTAGACCCCTCACTTTCATCAATGCCATCCGTCAAAGAGGGATTAGTAACGATGGTAGTTTTGATGTTGGGGGTTACCTTGTTGGTGGCTTTAGCCACGAGGCACTTGGCGGTGATGTTCTCGTTGGGTGAATCGAAGAGAGACATCTGGGGAGCTGTGGCAATGGCAACAGATGCCATGGCCATTGCTTCACTATCTTCATCGTCATCGTCATCCTCATGGTATTCTTCTTGAACCACCAACCCTCGAGTAGGAGTCTTCTTGGTGAAGTTGTTCTTGTTGGGGAAGGACTTGGCTTTGTCTTTTCGGATGAGCTTGCCACCATTGTCTTCCCGCTTCTCGTAAGGACAATCTGCAACGAAATGGCTCACATTGCCATAGTTGTAACAAGTTCTTACTTGTTGCTTGCCCTTGAAGCCACTTGAGTTGTTCTTGTTGAAATTGGGCCTTGAGTTCTTCTTGCTCCAAAATTCCCTTGAAGCAAGAGCCATGTGCTCATGATAATAATATTTTGTATCTTCGGGGTTGCTCTCCTCATCTTCCTCTTCTTCCTCTTCTTCCACAATAACCTTGGCCTTCAAGGCAAGGTTGGGCTTATTTGCCCTTTGAGAGCGAAGCACCGCGTTATCGGCGGTCTTGTCCAAGATGCTCATTGCAACGAACTCATCCAACACTTCACTTGAGGTCATGGAGTGGAAGTCCGGTCTCTGACGAATGACGGAGGACATGGCCTTGTTGTAGGGCATCATGGCCTTGAGGAACTTGCACTTGATCCAATTGTCATCCGTGTCCTTGCTCCCATGATCTCGGAGTGAGACCGTGAGTTTGGTTACTCTCCGAAAGAGCTCACGAGGTTCTTCATCTTCTTTCATTGCAAACTCATCGACTTCATCTTGCACCACTTCGTAGTTGGAGCGTTGAATGCTTGCGCTTCCCCGATAAAGAGACACAACGCATTGCCATGCGTCTTTGGCCATGGCATGGGGTCGGAGATGAGGGAGATCTTCAGGGAGGATAGCATCTTGGATGATGAAGAGAGCATTCTCATAGAATTGATTATCCACTGCTTCTCTAGGGGTGAAGTTGCTTCGGTCATGTGGATAGAAATGTTCTTCAATGATTCTCCAAAGATTAGTATTCACATGATTTAAATGATGCTTGAAGCGATACACCCAAGAGTCAAAATCCTCATTTTTCACAATCTTAGGAGGAGGGCCGGCATGATTTAAATGAGTAGAGGGAATCAGTCCTCCATAAGTTGGAGGTTCCACATGGGCAAAGATGTCGGTGCCATTTCTTCCACTAGTAGAAGGACCCTTCTCACTACTAGCTTCCCCCTTGTCGGAGTTAGCATCCGTCACCTTGTTAGTGGTATCACCCACTTTCAACGGTGAGGTAGGTAGTTTAAGTCCTTCTAAGAATTTATTAAACATGCTTTCAACCGTGGTTGTCATGGAGGTTTTCAATGTGTCCAAGGCCACATTGAATTCCTCACGGGACACCGCAGTTTCCCCATCACCCGTAGACGAGATCGGATTCACACCGGAGTGCTCCTCCTCCCCACCGTCTATGGTGTCAACCATACTCTTCGTACGGCAAAGTCCTTAATAAAGAGACGAGGCTTTGATACCAATTGAAAGGATCGATATAGTTGACTAGAGGGGGTGAATAGGTAACTAACAATTTTTAGCTTTTCTTTACCAAATTAAACTTTGCATCAAAGTAGGTTGTCTAAATATGCAACTAGGTGAACAACCTATATGATGCAACAACAATAACTGCACAAGCAAGCAAGGGATACAACACAAATAGCTTGCACAAGTAAAGGAACGAGACAACCAAGAGTGGAGCCGATAGAGACGAGGCTGTGTTACCGAAGTTCCTTCCTTTCGAGGGGAAGTACGTCTCTGTTAGAGTGGTGTGGAGGCAAAATGCTCCCCAAGAAGCCACTAGGGCCACCGTATTCTCCTCACGCCCTCACACAATGCGAGATGCCGTGATTCCACTATTGGTGCCCTTGAAGGCGGCGACTGAACCTTTACAAACAAGGTTGGGGCTATCTCCACAACTTAATTGGAGGCTCCCAACGACACCATGAAGCTTCACCACAATGGACTATGGCTCCGAGGTGACGTCAACCGTCTAGGGTGCTCAAACACACAAGAGTAACAAGATCCGCTAGGGATTAGTGGGGGAATCAAATTTCTCTTGGAAGAAGTGTAGATCAAGGCCTTTTCAACCTATCCTGAGTAAATCAACAAGTTTGATTGGCTAGGGAGAGAGATCAGGCGAAAATGGAGCTTGGAGCAACAATGGAGCTTTGGGGGGAAGAGGTAGGTCAACTTTGGGGAAGAAGACCCCTTTATATAGTGGGGGGAATAATCCAAACGTTACCCCCCCAAGCAGCCCCGCAGAGAGCGGTACTACCGCTTGGGTGGACGGTACTACCGCTGAGCCAGCGGTACTACCGTCCCACCTAGCGGTACTGCCGCGCACATGAGAGGAGCAGGGTCCTGGACCCAGAGCGGTACTACCGCGATGGTAAGGGCGGTACTACTGCTTGGGAGCGGTACTACCGCCGCTATAGTGCCGCACAAGCTGACACGAGAAAACGAGGCCTTGAGTCGAGGCGGTAGTAGCCCGGAGCCTCATCGGTACTACGGCGGAAGACAACAAGCGGTACTACCGCTGATGGAGTGGTACTACCGCTTGATGTGCTTCGGCGGTACTACCGCTGTGGCGCGCGGTACTACCGCTGGGACCAGTCAGGGCAAGCAAGGAGAGGAAGGAGAAGTCCATTAAAGCGGAAAGGAACAACAGGTGCAATAAGGATGAGAATGTGTTGATTCCACCCTAGCCTTACCAAAGCGGATCCCCTCTTGATAGTACAGTGACTCCTACGAAACTAGTCCACCAACAGGGACACGAAGGAGCTACACCGTCTTGAATAAAACACCAAGGGGAGGGAATCGTGTCGTGCCAAAGAATGAATCTTCTGAAAAACTCAATGCACACGATTAGTTCGCCAAAGCATTGTCATCAATCACCAAAACACCTTGGGGATAAATATGCCCTTACACAAGGGGTATGGTAAGAAACTGGCTTGGGCAGTGGCCCCACAGTGGTGTTAGGATAGTTGGACATCCAGTTCGAGGAAGTAAAGAACCAGTCGATTTGTTCAAGCAGAGGATCAGTCTGCATGTTGCTCCACGTGAATTACGTGCCCTTGATTGGAAGCTCAACCAGCGCTTGAGATTTTATGAAATCATTAAACATTAGCATGTCATTAACATCCCCTCCAGGTTTGTTACGATTATCAGGCGCTCTAATATAATTAAAGTCACCATAGAGAAGGCAATCCTCACCATCAGATATATCCAAATCAAACAACCAGGAAGTGAAAGCAGCTCTGGCAGGCCCAATACATGGTCCATAAACATTAATAAGATTCCACTTGTTGGCAGTTTGCAGAGAAGTAAATTGAATACCCAAAGCAAAAGATTCAAAACATATCAGAGAACCATTAAACATCGAGCTATCCTATAGCACAATTAATCCACTGGAGGCCCCCTACGAGGGCACCACCTCAAATTTATCAAACTTCTTAGGACAGAATAGTTTAACAAAAGCAACATCAAAAGTAGCATTCTTGGTTTCTTGCAGACAAATTACCGAACAACCACTACTACTAATAGCATTACGCAAAGCCAATTGTTTTTGCTCGGAGTTGATCCCCCAGACGTTCCAGCACAGCACCTTCCACGCCTTAAACTGCATCGGGATCCACATAATCTCTCTTATGTCCGGCCTTAGCAGATAGCTTCAGCTTACTTAACTGGCTCGGATGCAAACCACACATGTTAGTGCCAATTGATTGAATAGCAAGGATGGGTGTGGGGGGTGGAATAACATGAGATACCTTTTCAGGCCCACCAGAAGAAGAGGAGCAATGAACAAAAGGTTCTTTCCTGGGCTTGACTCTAGATGTTGCAGTTCTCTTGTCAGACACTAGTGGCACCTTGAACCCATCGTACTTGTTGGTACGAGCACTTCTACGGAGGAGGACAGTGTCCACATGGGCAGTCTCACGTTGCATCAATTGGCCAATCGGGTCCAATCTAGGCGCTGTGTTAACGAGCACGTCCTTGCATGTGTGATCAACAACCTGGGGATCCTCTCCAACTGACATAGAACGACCATCCAAAGCAGACATATCAATCACAAGGCCAAGACAGAAAGAAGAACTGAAGCAGCTTCCAAAAACATCTGGTTCTGGCACCAGATGTGCAAGCAGAGACAAGCACAAAGAGTTCATCTGACCCTGAATGAAGTTGAAGGGGTTGAGAGGGAAGCAAGCTAAACTTGGCATCATAGGTGGCAGTATCGAGCGGGTGTATATCCTTTTGAGCATGTCGCCCATCCGCCTAGCAACTCCTCATCACCCGAGACAATGATCGCAGAGTCAGAACCTTCGGATCTGACAAAGGCAAGCCGGGCCCCAGGGACACCATTGATGAAGTTATCCACTAGTTCCTCCACCTGGGAATATTCTGACCAGACATCAAAAATATTGTCCGTGATGTTATGCTCTTGTGGCACTCCATCCATGAGAGAGGGGCCATCATACTCAAAGTAGGTTCTGAAGCTGAAGCCAGTGTACGGGGGAGGGACGATGGGCCAGGCTCTCCAACCATTGTCTTGAACTTGGTCCTGTACCTGCTCGTTACCATTCTAGAGCACTTCATTAGCAGCCTGTTGCGCCTCCATCTTGTCAATCCTTGCTTGCTGCATGAGAGTGTGGAACGGTAGTTGATATGGATGTGGTGAAGCATTTAGCAATGGAACAGCATCCTCATTCCCATGCAGACCCGGTGTAACGCCCCGGATCCGATGCGCCAGGTGTCTGCCAGTTATTTGCCGTCGTTGCCATGTCATGTGCTTGCATGTTGCATATTGTCATGTCATCATGTGCATTGCATTGCATACGTGTTCGTCTCATGCATCCGAGCATTTTCCCCGTTGTTCGTTTTGCAATCCGGCGCTCCTATTCCCTCCGGCGTTCCCCTTTTCGTTTCCTGTTGTGAGTGAGTATTAAACCTTCTCGGAATGGCCCGAGGTTTGCCGAGCAGCCTTGGTATAGCACCGGTAGACCGCCTGTCAAGTTTCGTGCCATTTGGAGGTCGTTTGGTACTCCAACGGTTAACCAGGTAACCGTAAAGCCTCCTTCTCTTTGCAGCCCAACACCCCTTCCAAAATGGCCCAAAACCCATCTAACTCCCCTCCATGCTCTCGGTCGTTCGATCACGATCGCGTGGCCGAAAACCGCTCCTCATTTGGACTCTCCTAGCTCCCTCTACCTATAAATATGCCCTCCCCCGAAAATCCCCCGAAACCCTAGATCTCCTCCCTCTCCGCGCCGGACATGTCCGTCCCGGACCGGACGCGTCCGCCGCCACCGCCCGACGAATCCGGGACCGCCACGTAGCGCCCCTTCGCCC
>NC_057798.1:118890189-118910359 GCF_018294505.1 Triticum aestivum
CGCGCCGCCTCCCGCGGGCACCC
The DNA here is from genome assembly GCF_018294505.1 of Triticum aestivum. NCBI lineage: Eukaryota > Viridiplantae > Streptophyta > Magnoliopsida > Poales > Poaceae > Triticum > Triticum aestivum. Next base: position 118,890,213 of record NC_057798.1, read on the forward strand.
GGCCCGCGTCTGCCCCGCCATTGCCGCATGGGATCTTCGCCGCGCGCCGTCGCCCGTGCCACCCCGCGTCCCCGACACCGGTCGCCGGACCGGCCCCGCCTCAGCTCGCCGCCCCACCCGACTCCGGCCAGATCCGGCCGGGAATGGGTGCCCCGCGGCCGGATCTGCCTCCTCCCGGCCTCCCCGAGCCTCTCCGGCCATCTCTTCCTCAACTCCGGCGTCAACTCCGGCGAACTCCAGATCTGATCCACGAAGGTTGACTTTCCCCCCTTCCCCGAAATTGCTAAGTCCCCGAATATGTGTAATTATCATGCCATGTTCGATGCATCGTATCTCTGCATCGGTAGCTCCGTTTGGTGCGTGTAATATTTCAAATTGTTCGTCTCGACAAGTACATCATTTCAATCCATTGCATCATATTCATTTGAGCTCATCTTGGTGCCTAAATCATCGTTGTAAGAGTGCTTCATAATGTTTTCTGCTGTCTGTTATCAGAATGAGCTCTTTTGTCATTTTTGCCATGATTGATGTGTGCATCCTATGGGGGTGATGTCTACATGTGTTCTGATCTATGCTATGTCTTCTTTACAGTGGTGTATGCCATGTATTTTTGTGATCAATGTGGTGACTAGCACAAGCATGCAAACTAGGCATCGTGATGTTGCCGATTTTAGTCCCTGTTCTGCTGTTATTTTGATGCCATGTAAACATGTTGCTACAGAGAGATCCATGCATATTTTGAGATACTTCAGTAAGGATGTTCTGAACATGTGGTTTTTTTCTATCCATACCTGCCCTTTGTTGCAATTATGGAGTAGTCTAGCATGTCATTTGAGTGCTCTACTTTTGCTTCAAAATGTTTCCTGGCAGATTGTTTACTTGTTATTCAATTTGGCCAAGCTTGTTGTAGTTGATCCGTGCATGCTATGGACTTGTTCTTGACTTGGTTTGTTTCACAAACATGTCTTCTTGATGATGCTTTTCTTATCTTGTCATGCAATGACTTGTGGTGAGTGAATCGAGCTTGTTAAGTAGTGTACATGATGTTGCTATTTTGCTAGGCTGAATCTGTTATTTCGCGATGCTATATAAACATGTTGCTACTAATCATTCTATGCATAATCTGGAGATGATCATTAAACATGTTTGTCATTCTCTAACCATACATGCCCCTGGTTGCATTTATAGTTTGCTGTAGCTTGTTCATATCTTGCTCCAAAGTTGCTTGAAAATGTTGCTATCAGCCTGTTAACATTAAGTTCACTTGTTCCCATGTGTTTTGCTAGTGTTCCATGCACCCTATGGCCTTGCTATTGCCATGCTTAGCTTCACAAATATGTCTTATTACTGTTGGGTGCCTTGCCATGCCATGTAATGACCTGTAGTGAGTTCCACAAGCTCATTAACATGCCTTCATAATTCTGTTTCTGCCATGTTTGAATCTGTAATATAACTTGCTATGTTTACATGGGTGCCATCATATTTTCTGATCATTTTTGGCTTATGGTCAGTAAGGGACTTTTGGTCTATGCTTTGAGTAGAATCATGCCATGCCTTTGTTTGCTATTATAAGTTCCTGTAACATGTTGTTTGATAGCTCTAAACATTGCATCGTGATGTTATTTTCTGCATAGTCTAAAATTGTTATAACTTGCAATCTTACCATGTGTGTTTGAGCATGTTCTAGTGATTTTTGGAGATAGCTCAGTGTTCATGTTTTGTTATGCCTTACCTGTACATCATGCCCATGTATTTTGTTTTCATGTTGATATGCTGTAGCATGTTGTTTTGATGCTTGCAATATGCCTAGTTGTTGTTTTGGACAGTTTGTCCTTTAAACTTGTTTCATGTGTGTGTTGAACTGTTGCTCCGTTTTGAGTGTGCTCTATATGAAACTTGCTTAGAATTGCATGTAGCTTCATATTATCACGTTGCATCCTTGTTTTGGTGTGTTTGCTTGATGTTTGAGTGCATTTTGCATCAATGCCATGTTTATCTTGTTTTGCTCATATCTTCTAGGCCGTAGCTCCGAATTAAATGAACTTTATATGTAACTTGACTAGAATCTCGTGTAGATCATCTTTGTGCATCTTAACTTGCTGTTTAACAACTTGAACATAAGGTTTATTCAGATCTGGACCAGTTTCAAAATATGCATATGAGGACTTACCGGTATTGTTATATGTTGTTCCCGGCCTCATTTAACCTTGCCTAGATGTGTTGCTCTTGTTTGCATCATCTCTTGCCATGAGTAGCTTCATGTAGCTTGGTCATGCATCATGCTTGTTGTGCATCATGCCTTGTTCTTGTGTGGTGTGTTTACTATATTGTGTGCTTCTTTTCGATAGTTCCTGTTTCGTTGCGATCGTGAGGATTCGTTCGTCTATGCTTGGTTCGGCTTCATCTGTTCGTCTTCTTCATGGACTCGTTCTTCTTCTTGCGGGATTTCAGGCAAGATGACCGCTACCCTGGATCTCACTACTATCATTGCTATGCTAGTTGTTTCGTTCTATCGCTATGCTGCGCTACCTATCACCTGTTTATCCAGCCATCCCAAATTGCCATGAACCTCTAACCTTTAACACCTTTCCTATGCAAACCGTTGTTTGGCTATGTTACCACTTTTTCTTAGCCCCTCTTATAGCGTTGCTAGTTGCAAGTGAAGTTGAAGAATTCTCCTTGGTGGACAGGATTTATATTGGGATATCACAATATCTCTTATATTATTAATGCATCTATATACTTGGTAAAGGGTGGAAGACTCGGCCTTATGCCTGGTGTTTTGTTCCACTCTTGCCACCCTAGTTTCTGTCATACCGATGTTATGTTCCCGGATTTTGCGTTCCTTACGCGGTCGGGTGATTTATGGGACCCCCTTGACAGTTCGCTTTGAATAAAACTCCTCCAGCAAGGCCCAACCTTGGTTTTACCATTTGCCTCACCACCACCTACCCTTTCCCTTGGGTCGGCCAACCCGAGGTGTTGGAAATATGCCCTAGAGGCAATAATAAAAGCATTATTATTATATTTCCTTGTTCATGATAATCGTCTTTATTCATGCTATAATTGTGTTATCCGGAAATCGTAATACATGTGTGAATAACAGACACCAACATGTCCCTAGTGAGCCTCTAGTTGACTAGCTCGTTGATCAACAGATAGTCATGGTTTCCTGACTATGGACACTGGATGTCATTGATAACGAGATCACATCATTGGGAGAATGATGTGATGGACAAGACCCAATCCTAAACATAGCACAAGATCGTATAGTTCGTTTGCTAGAGTTTTCCAATGTCAAAGTATCTTTTCCTTAGACCATGAGATCGTGTAACTCCCGGATACCGTAGGAGTGCTTTCGGTATGCCAAACGTCACAACGTAACTGGGTGACTATAAAGGTAGACTACGGGTATCTCCGAAAGTGTCTGTTGGGTGACATGGATCAAGACTGGGATTTTTCACTGCGTAGGACGGAGAGGTATCACTGGGCCCACTCGGTAATGCATCATCATAATGAGCTCAGAGTGACCAAGTGTCTGGTCACGGGATCATGCATTATGGTACGAGTAAAGTGACTTGCCGGTAACGAGATTGAACGAGGTATTGGGATACCGACGATCGAATCTCGGGCAAGTAACATATCGATAGACAAAGGGAATAGTGTACGGGATTGATTAAATCCTCGACATCGTGGTTCATCCGATGAGATCATCGTGGAGCATGTGGGAGCCAACATGGGTATCCAGATCCCGTTGTTGGTTATTGACCGGAGAGTCGTCTCGGTCATGTCTGCTTGTCTCCCGAACCCGTAGGGTCTACACACTTAAGGTTCGGTGACGCTAGGGTTATGAAGATATGTATATGCAGAAACCCGAATGTTGTTCGGAGTCCCGGATGAGATACCGGACGTCACGAGGAGTTCCGGAATGGTCCGGAGGTAAAGAATTATATATAGGAAGTGCTATTTCGGGCATCGGGACAAGTTTCAGGGTTATCGGTATTGTACCGGGACCACCGGAAGGGTCCCGGGGGTCCACCGGGTGGGGCCACCTGTCCCGGGGGGCCACATGGGCTGTAGGGGGTGCGCCTTGGCCTAGATGGGCCAAGGGCACCAGCCCCTATAGGCCCATGCGCCTAGGGTTTCCACCAAGGAGGAGTCCTAGTGGTGGAAGGCACCCCTAGGTGCCTTGGGGGGGAGGGAAACCTCCCCTTGGCCGTCGCCCCCCCTAGTAGATGCCATCTACTAGGGCCGGCGCCCCCCCTTGGAACCCCTATATATAGTGGGGGGGGGAGAGGAGGGATTTCACACCAGCCCCTGGCGCCTCCATCTCCCCCCGTTACGTCTCTCCCTCGTAGTCTCGGCGAAGCCCTGCTGCTGTGATGCCCTGCATCCACCACCACACCGTCGTGCTGCTGGATCTTCATCAACCTCTCCTTCCCCCTTGCTGGATCAAGAAGGATGAGACGTCTCCCGTCCCGTACGTGTGTTGAACGCGGAGGTGCCGTCCATTCGGCGCTGGTCATCGGTGATTTGGATCACGTCGAGTACGACTACATCATCACCGTTCTTTTGAACGCTTCCGTGCGCAATCTACAAAGGTATGTAGATGCATCTAATCACTCGTTGCTAGATGAACTCCTGGATGATCTTGGTGAAACGAGTAGGAAATTTTTTGTTTTCTGCAACGTTCCCCAACAGTGGCATCATGAGCTAGGTCTATGCGTAGTTCTTCTTGCGCGAGTAGAACACAATTTGTTGTGGGCGTAGATTTGTCAACTTTCTTGCCGTTACTAGTCCTTTCTTGCTTCAGCGGTATTGTGGGATGAAGCGGCCCGGACCAACCTTACACGTACGCTTACGTGAGACCGGTTCCACCGACTAACATGCACTAGTTGCATAAGGTGGCTGGCGGGTGTCTGTCTCTCCTACTTTAGTTGGAGCGGAATTGATGAACAGGGTCCTTATGAAGGGTAAATAGAAGTTGACAAATCACATTGTGGCTTTAACGTAGGTAAGAAAACGTTCTTGCTAGAACCCTAATTCAGCCACGTAAAACTTGCAACAACAATTAGAGGACGTCTAACTTGTTTTTGCAGCAAGTGGTTTGTGATATGATATGGCCAAAGTTGTGATGAATGATGAATGATCTATATGTGATGTATGAGATGTTCATGCTATTGTAATAGGAATCACGACTTGCATGTCGATGAGTATGACAACCGGAAGGAGCCATAGGAGTTGTCTTTATTCTTTTATATGACCTGCGTGTCATCAAGAAACGCCATGTAAATTACTTTACTTTTTTGCTAAACGCGTTAGCCATAGTAGTAGAAGTAATAGTTGGCGAGCAACTTCATGGAGACACGATGATGGAGATCATGATGAGGAGATCATGGTGTCAAGCCGGTGACAAGATGATCATGGAGCCCCAAGATGGAGATCAAAGGAGCTATGTGATATTGGCCATATCATGTCACGTTTATTATTTGATTGCATGTGATGTTTATCATGTTTTGCATCTTGTTTACTTAGAACGACGGTAGTAAATAAGATGATCCCTCACAATAATTTCAAGAAGTGTTCACCCTAACTGTGCACCGTTGCGACAGTTCGCTGTTTCAAAACACCATGTGATGATCGGGTGTTTTATTCAGACGTTCACATACAACGGGTGTAAGACAGATTTACACATGCAAACACTTAGGTTGACTTGACGAGCCTAGCATGTACAGACATGGCCTCGGAACACAGAAGACCGAAAGGTCGAGCATGAGTCGTATAGAAGATACGATCAACATGAAGATGTTCACCGATGTTGACTAGTCCGTCTCATGTGATGATCGGACACGGTCTAGTTTAACTCGGATCATGTAATACTTAGATGACTGGAGGGATGTCTAATCTAAGTGGGAGTTCACTAATAATTTGATTAGTTGAACTTAATTATCATGAACTTAGTCTAAAATCTTTGCAATATGTCTTGTAGATCAAATGGCCAACGTAGTCCTCAACTTCAACGCGTTCCTAGAGAAAACTAAGCAGAAAGACGATGGCAGCAACTATACGGACTGGGTCCGGAACCTGAGGATCATCCTCATAGCTGCCAAGAAAGATTATGTCCTACAAGCACCGCTTGGTGACGCACCCGTTCTCCCTGCAGAACAAGATGTTATGAACGCTTGGCAGGCACGTTTCGATGACTACTCCCTCGTTCAGTGCGGCATGCTTTACAGCCTAGCGCCGGGGCTCCAAAAGCGTTTTGAGAGACATAGAGCATATGAGATGTTCGAAGAGCTGAAAATGGTTTTCCAAGCTCATGCCCGGGTCGAGAGATATGAAGTCTCCGACAAATTCTTCAGCTGTAAGATGGAGGAAAACAGTTCTGTCAGTGAGCACATACTCACTATGTCTGGGTTGCATAACCGCTTGACTCAGCTGGGAGTTAATCTCCCGGATGATGCGGTCATTGACAGAATCCTCCAGTCGCTTCCACCAAGCTACAAGAGCTTTGTGATGAACTTCAATATGCAGGGGATGGAAAAGACCATTCCTGAAGTATTTGCTATGCTGAAATCAGCAGAGGTAGAAGTCAGGAAGGAACATCAAGTGTTGATGGTCAATAAAACCACTAAGTTCAAGAAAGGCAAGGGTAAAAAGAACTTCAAGAAGGACGGCAAGGAGGTTGCCGCGCCCGGCAAGCAAGCTGCCGGGAAGAAGCCAAAGAATGGACCCAAGCCCGAGACTGAGTGCTTTTATTGCAAGGGAAGCGGTCACTGGAAGCGGAACTGCCCTAAGTACTTAGCGGTTAAGAAGGCCGGCAAAACAAAAGGTATATGTGATATACATGTAATTGATGTGTACCTTACTAGTGCCCGTAGTGGCTCCTGGGTATTCGATACCGGTGCAGTTGCTCACATTTGTAACTCAAAGCAGGGGCTGCGGAATAAGCGGAAACTGGCAAAGGACGAGGTGACGATGCGCGTCGGGAATGGTTCCAAGGTCAATATGATCGCCGTTGGCACGCTGCCTCTGCATCTCCCTTCAGGATTAGTTTTAAACCTTAATAATTGTTATTTAGTGCCAGCTTTGAGCATGAACATTGTATCGGGATCTCGTTTAATTCGAGATGGCTACTCTTTTAAATCTAAGAATAATGGTTGTTCCATTTTTATTAGAGATATGTTTTATGGTCATGTTCCTATGGTGAATGGTTTATTCTTTATGAATCTCGAACGTGATGCTACACATGTTCATAATGTGAGTACCAAAAGAAGTAAGGTTGATAATGATAGTCCCACATACTTGTGGCACTGCCGCCTTGGTCACATAGGTGTCAAACGCATGAAGAAGCTCCATGTTGATGGACTTTTAGAGTCTCTTGATTATGAATCATTTGACACATGCGAACCATGCCTTATGGGTAAAATGACCAAGACTCCGTTCTCAGGAACAATGGAGCGAGCAACCGACTTATTGGAAATCATACATACTGATGTGTGCGGTCCGATGAGTGTTGAGGCTCGCGGTGGCTATCGTTTTGTTCTCACCCTCACGGATGATTTAAGTAGGTATGGGTATATCTACTTAATGAAACACAAGTCTGAAACCTTTGAAAAGTTCAAGGAATTTCAGAGTGAGGTTGAAAATCAACGTGACAGGAAAATCAAGTTTCTACGATCAGATCGTGGAGGAGAATACTTGAGTCACGAGTTTGGCACACACTTGAGAAAATGTGGAATAGTTTCACAACTCACGCCGCCTGGAACACCTCAGCGTAATGGTGTGTCCGAACGTCGTAATCGCACTCTGTTAGATATGGTGCGATCTATGATGTCTCTTACCGATTTACCGTTTTCTTTTTGGGGATATGCTTTAGAGACTGCCGCATTCACTTTAAATAGGGCTCCGTCGAAATCCGTTGAGATGACACCGTATGAATTATCGTTTGGGAAGAAACCTAAGCTGTCATTTCTAAAAGTTTGGGGATGCGATGCTTATGTCAAGAAACTTCAACCTGAAAAGCTCGAACCCAAGTCGGAAAAATGCGTCTTCATAGGATACCCAAAAGAAACTATTGGGTACACCTTCTACCTCAGATCCGAAGGCAAGATCTTTGTTGCCAAGAATGGGTCCTTTCTGGAGAAAGAGTTTCTCTCGAAAGAAGTAAGTGGGAGGAAAGTAGAGCTTGATGAAGTATTACCTCTTGAACCGGAAAATAGCGCAACTCAAGAAAATGTTCCTGAGGTGCCTGCACCGACTAGAGAGGAAGTTAATGACAATGATCAAGATACTTCTGATCAAGCCCCTACTGAAATTCGAAGGTCCACAAGGACACGTTCCGCACCAGAGTGGTACGGCAACCCTGTCTTGGAAATCATGCTGTTAGACAACGGTGAACCTTCGAACTATGAAGAAGCGATGGCGGGCCCGGATTCCGACAAATGGCTAGAAGCCATGAAATCCGAGATAGGATCCATGTATGAAAACAAAGTATGGACTTTGACTGACTTGCCCGTTGAGCGGCGAGCCATAGAAAATAAATGGATCTTTAAGAGGAAGACAGACGCGGATGGTAATGTGACCATCTATAAAGCTCGGCTTGTCGCTAAGGGTTATCGACAAGTTCAAGGGGTTGACTACGATGAGACTTTCTCACCGGTAGCGAAGCTGAAGTCCGTCCGAATAATGTTAGCAATTGCCGCATTCTATGATTATGAAATATGGCAAATGGACGTCAAAACGGCATTCCTTAATGGTTTCCTTAAGGAAGAATTGTATATGATACAGCCGGAAGGTTTTGTCGATCCTAAGAATGCTGACAAAGTGTGCAAGCTCCAACGCTCGATTTATGGGCTGGTGCAAGCATCTCGGAGTTGGAACATTCGCTTTGATGAGATGATCAAAGCGTTTGGGTTTATACAGACTTATGGAGAAGCCTGCGTTTACAAGAAAGTGAGTGGGAGCTCTGTAGCATTTCTCATATTATATGTAGATGACATACTTTTGATGGGAAATGATATAGAACTCTTGGACAGCATCAAGGCCTACTTGAATAAAAGTTTTTCAGTGAAGGACCTTGGAGAAGCTGCTTATATATTAGGCATCAAAATCTATAGAGATAGATCGAGACGCCTCATAGGTCTTTCACAAAGCACATACCTTGATAAGATATTGAAGAAGTTCAATATGGATCAATCCAAGAAGGGGTTCTTACCTGTGTTACAAGGTATGAAATTGAGCTCAGCTCAATGTCCGACCACGGCAGAAGATATAGAAGAGATGAGCGTCATCCCCTATGCCTCAGCCATAGGTTCTATTATGTATGCCATGCTGTGTACCAGACCTGATGTTAACCTTGCCGTCAGTTTGGTAGGAAGGTACCAAAGTAATCCCGGCAAGGAACACTGGACAGCGGTCAAGAATATCCTGAAGTACCTGAAAAGGACTAAGGAAATGTTTCTCGTTTATGGAGGTGACGAAGAGCTCGTCGTAAAGGGTTACGTCTACGCTAGCTTCGACACAGATCTGGATGACTCTAAGTCACAAACCGGATACGTGTATATTTTGAATGGTGGGGCAGTAAGCTGGTGCAGTTGCAAGCAAAGCGTCGTGGCGGGATCTACATGTGAAGCGGAGTACATGGCAGCCTCGGAGGCAGCACATGAAGCAATATGGGTGAAGGAGTTCATCACCGACCTAGGAGTCATACCCAATGCGTCGGGGCCGATCAAGCTCTTCTGTGATAACACTGGAGCTATTGCACTTGCCAAGGAGCCCAGGTTTCACAAGAAGACAAGGCACATCAAGCGTCGCTTCAACTCCATTCGTGAAAATGTTCAAGATGGAGACATAGAGATTTGTAAAGTACATATGGACCTGAATATAGCAGATCCGTTGACTAAACCTCTCCCTAGAGCAAAACATGATCAACACCAGAATTCCATGGGTGTTCGATTCATCACAATGTAACTAGATTATTGACTCTAGTGCAAGTGGGAGACTGTTGGAAATATGCCCTAGAGGCAATAATAAAAGCATTATTATTATATTTCCTTGTTCATGATAATTGTCTTTATTCATGCTATAATTGTGTTATCCGGAAATCGTAATACATGTGTGAATAACAGACACCAACATGTCCCTAGTGAGCCTCTAGTTAACTAGCTCGTTGATCAACAGATAGTCATGGTTTCCTGACTATGGACACTGGATGTCATTGATAACGAGATCACATCATTGGGAGAATGATGTGATGGACAAGACCCAATCCTAAACATAGCACAAGATCGTATAGTTCGTTTGCTAGAGTTTTCCAATGTCAAAGTATCTTTTCCTTAGACCATGAGATCGTGTAACTCCCGGATACCGTAGGAGTGCTTTGGGTATGCCAAACGTCACAACGTAACTGGGTGACTATAAAGGTAGACTACGGGTATCTCCGAAAGTGTCTGTTGGGTGACATGGATCAAGACTGGGATTTGTCACTCCATATGACGGAGAGGTATCACTGGGCCCACTCGGTAATGCATCATCATAATGAGCTCAGAGTGACCAAGTGTCTGGTCACGGGATCATGCATTACGGTACGAGTAAAGTGACTTGCCGGTAACGAGATTGAGCGAGGTATTGGGATACCGACGATCGAATCTCGGGCAAGTAACATATCGATAGACAAAGGGAATAGCGTACGGGATTGATTAAATCCTCGACATCGTGGTTCATCCGATGAGATAATCGTGGAGCATGTGGGAGCCAACATGGGTATCCAGATCCCGCTGTTGGTTATTGACCGGAGAGTCGTCTCGGTCATGTTTGCTTGTCTCCCGAACCCGTAGGGTCTACACACTTAAGGTTCGGTGACGCTAGGGTTATGAAGATATGTATATGCAGAAACCCGAATGTTGTTCGGAGTCCCGGATGAGATCCCGGACGTCACGAGGAGTTCCGGAATGGTCCGGAGGTAAAGAATTATATATAGGAAGTGCTATTTCGGGCATCGGGACAAGTTTCGGGGTTATCGGTATTGTACCGGGACCACCGGAAGGGTCCCGGGGGTCCACCGGGTGGGGCCACCTTTCCCCGGGGGGCCACATGGGCTGTAGGGGGTGCGCCTTGGCCTAGATGGGCCAAGGGCACCAGCCCCTATAGGCCCATGCGCCTAGGGTTTCCACCAAGGAGGAGTCCTAGTGGTGGAAGGCACCCCTAGGTGCCTTGGGGGGGAGGGAAACCTCCCCTTGGCCGCCGCCCCCCCTAGTAGATGCCATCTACTAGGGCCGGCGCCCCCCCCCCTTGGCACCCCTATATATAGTGGGGGGGGAGGAGGGATTTCACACCAGCCCCTGGCGCCTCCATCTCCCCCCGTTACGTCTCTCCCTCGTAGTCTCGGCAAAGCCCTGCTGCTGTGACGCCCTGCATCCACCACCACGCCGTCGTGCTGCTGGATCTTCATCAACCTCTCCTTCCCCCTTGCTGGATCAAGAAGGAGGAGACGTCTCCCGTCCCGTACGTGTGTTGAACGCGGAGGTGCCGTCCGTTCGGCGCTGGTCATCGGTGATTTGGATCACGTCGAGTACGACTACATCATCACCGTTCTTTTGAACGCTTCCGTGCGCAATCTACAAAGGTATGTAGATGCATCTAATCACTCGTTGCTAGATGAACTCCTAGATGATCTTGGTGAAACGAGTAGGAAAATTTTTGTTTTCTGCAACGTTCCCCAACACGAGGGTCATCTTTATTTTAGCCCCCCCCCCCGGGCCAGTGCTTGTCTAAGTGTTGGTCCGAACCGAGCCGCCTGCGGGGCCCCCTCGGGGCAACTCGAGGTCTGGTTTTACTCGTAGCCTGTCTCATTCGGTGTTGCCCTGAGAACGAGATATGTGCAGCTCCTATCGGATTGTCGGCGCATCAGGCGGTCTTGCTGGTCTTGTTTTACCATTGTCGAAATGTCTTGTACACCGGGATTCCTAGTCTGATCGGGTCTTCCTGGGAGAAGGTCTATTCCTTCGTTGATCGCGAGAGCTTGTCATGGGCTAAGTTGGGACACCCTTGCAGGGTATAATCTTTCGAAAGCCGTGCCTGCGGTTATAGGCAGATGGGAATTTGTTAATGTCCGGTTGTAGATAACTTGACACCAGATCCGAATTAAAACGCATCAACCGCGTGTGTAGCCGTGATGGTCTCTTTTCGGCGGAGTCCGGAAAGTGAACACGGTTTCTGGGTTATGTTTGACGTAGGTAGGAGTTCAGGATCACTTCTTGATCATTGCTAGCTTCACGACCGTTCCTCTTGCTCTCTTCTCGCTCTTATTTGCGTATGTTAGCCACCATATCATGCTTAGTCGCTGCTGCAGCCTCACCACTTTACCCCTTCCTTTCCCTTTAAGCTTTGCTAGTCTTGATACCCATGGTAATGGGATTGCTGAGTCCTCGTGGCTCACAGATTACTACAACACCAGTTGCAGGTACAAGTTTTGCGATGATCATGACGCGAGAGCGATGCTTGCTTGTGTTGAGTTCTTCTTCTGCTTCTTCTTCGATCAGGGGATAGGTTCCAGGTCGGCAGCCTGGGCTAGCAGGGTGGATGTCATTTGAGTTTCTGTTTGTGTTTCATCCGTAGTCGGATGATGCTCTGATGTATTGTGATGATGTATTCGTGTGGCATTGTATGCCTCTTGTATGTATCCCCATCTATTATGTAATGTTGATGTAATGATATCCACCTTGCAAAAGCGTTTCAATATGCGGGTCTATCCTTGGTGGGACCTTCGAGTTCCTTTTGGATAGGGTCGCATATTGGGCGTGACACCCGGGATAGTGTTTCTACCATTCAGCACGTAAACTGGAACCGACCAAGATCTAGCCAACCCTGGCAGCATCCCAACCCTGGTAACCACCAGACTATGCGGAACCTCAGCAACATCCTTAATGTGGCACTTGACAAGTACCCTAGCTTTGTTTTCATCCGGCCTAGGCCATACAAGAAGCTTACCAAACTTGGAAACAGCCTGTACACATAATGTTCAGCCATGTAATCCATAGGAAAAGCGAGCATCAGAATCCAGACTTCATAATCAAAAGCAGGCATTCTCATATTGATCCCTTCATCATGGGGGATGAACGAGAAGTGGGAATCATCAGTTAACGTATGCGGACCATCTCTAATGGCTTCATCTCTACTCTGAACATCCACAAAAGCAACACAAGCAACAGCAAGCGGATGCACAAACTCATCCTCAATCTGATACTCAAGATCCTCTCTAATGATGCAACAAACTTCCTCTAGCCAAAACCTTTTCTGATGATCTGGAACTAGAGGATTGATCTCAATCAAGGCATACCTGTCATGATTGAGGGGCGGCTCATTGACAACCATGGTGCTCCGCTGAAGCCGATGATCTGGTCCACGCTCAATGTTGGAGCCGATAGGGGTGAAAGCAAAAGGGCGGACCGGAAAGTTCGCCATGGCTGCAGCACTAGGGCTCACCGGAGTTGGGTTTTTTGGAATAGATGAGAATAAAGGAAGAACATAGGCGGCAGGGGAGGCGCACGCAACTGGGGGGACTGTGCTGGATTGGGGCCCCGGGACGGCGGAATTGACCGCGGTGGGGGCAGGGAGTCGTATCGACAAGCAATGGGCGGAAGCCACGTCACAAGTATCTGGGATTTTCTGTTTCACTTGCCACACCCGTCCCCGATTTTTACCATGTATATCCCGTTTTTTACCGTGTATATCCCGATTTTCAGGCGGCAGGATATCATGCCGTTCCACCGTATCTTTGGGCCGCCAGATAAATCTTGGCCCATTAGAACCGCCACGGCAAAGAACATGGCCCAAAAGACCACAAACCCTACACCTCATAAGGCCGGGACAACTGATAGCAGAATGCCCACTATGGTTACACACTATGCATATAGGTTTCATGCGGCCCAATATGCATGCATTAGGCAACTCATACTGATAGTCAGAACAGAGGCACTGATCAATAGGTTGAATACAGCATTGACAGAAAATACCTGGGCAATCTGCAATAAGATGTCCATGACGCGAACATTTCAGGCATTTCAAAAGTCTAGCATCAATATAAGCCTGAGATGGCACATCCTTGATTTGCACCATAGACTTAATATCAAGATCAGAATAACCCGCTTGCCAAGCATCCATAATGTGATATAATTTGTCATCTGAGATAGAATTCCAATATAGCTCCCTGAAGAAAGGACCTTGAAAGACTGAAGTAGCAATAGGCAGCTTATCGTGGCAATTACAAACCACATTACCAAAACGAATTTGAGCAATAGGATCCGAAATAATCGGGAATTGAAACTTTCCAAATGAGATGTCATTGGTGATCTGAACTCGATCAGGGTTCATCTCCTGTGAGGTTGATTGAATAATCTTATCGTGCTGATCCTGTAACCATTTCGATTTAATAGCTACAGATCTAAACCCCACCTCAGGAATATGACAATCCGCATGCCAACCATTATCATGATGATCCAAAGATGAATCAATCTCACCACGAAAGAGGTGAAAATGACAAACAAAATCTGGCCAAATCCGATCCTTGAGGCCATAGATGAAATGTCCCACTCGATTAGAGGCCACAGAAAACCGAAAACGACGATCACTTAATCTGAAAACCCTAAAACCTGAGCTGATACCACCAATGCAAGATTGTAGGGCAAGAGCAACTTATTCCTCCATCAAAGGAAAGGAAGCCGATGAGAATGAAACTACCAGGAAGAATTCCTTAGATGATCCGCGATGAGTGGACGAGAAGTGCACCATGGATCCAAACTTGTCACGTACCTGAGATTCAATAGCCAAACCCGGGGAGAAGTCCCAATGAAGGAGACTCTCCATAGTGACGTGGTGGCTGCCACGACCGGAGTGGTCAGTGACAGGATGGTGGCCGTCGGGGCCGTAGCGGCCGCCGGCGGTGGGTGGCTAGGGAGTCGCCTAAGGAGTCGCTAGGGAGTCGCCTTCCGTGATGAGCCGAATCTGAATTAAAATCACTCCATGCTTAGTGCATGCTTTCATAAAGCTTCATAGCTTATCATTCCATGCTTTGGCAGAAAAAAATAAGCATGCTTCTTTTTGCGTTGTTCCGTGCTTCAACTCTAGGCCACATATATGTAGTTTAGATTCGTATGAGTTGCTTCCTGCTTGTATCAATATTGCTTCAACATTTCAAATGGTTCATATCTAGGCGACATTGATCAGATGCTATGGATGGAGCAGCGTATGTGGGGTGATTCACCGTGGATTGAGAAGGGAAAGGTGGAATTGGAGGGGGCGATGCAGAGTGAGAAGGGGATGCAGCAGAGAAGTAGATATGGATGACTGAGTATGCATGTAGAGCTGCCGGTAGTACTGGGAGGGTGATGGGGACAAGCTTGGAACCAGATCGGATATTGAAATCTAGCATGAGTAGAAATAGAGGATACATCAACGAGGCAGTGATAGTGTGTTGATCGTTGTAGCCCTCATACGGGACGGTGGATGCAAGGACCAAGGAGACGGAAGCACTTCTTGTTGTAGTCAGGGATCGCCAGAGCGCGCTGTTATATCATTCATCCCATTACAGTCATGGAACTGTTGTAATACTACCACAGTAGAATTTACTCCCAATGGTCAAATGAATTTTCTTTCAAAGAGCATAAGATAACACTCTACTATAAACATGATCTCTTGATCGTCTACCATCTCTGGCACCGCCTTGTATCGCCCAAGACACAAATTTGTTGGCTTTGTATCCGTTATCTATAGGTGTCGTTATTTACACCAGCTCGCACAAGCTCGTCGCCTCCGGCCCTGAGATCCTCCAGCACTCTGGGATATGAGTGCAAATTAAAAAGATTGGAGAGGAGATGAGCACGTATGCACATGAGTAGGAAGCCATTAGGTGCATGCGGGAGAAATTAACACATGGCAAGAAAATATTATATACTCTCTCCATCCTTCAAAAAGTGTACTTCCAACTTTGTTGAAAAGTCAAAAAATTTATGTTTGGCCGTATTTATACAATAATAGAGCAACACTTATGCCATCAAATTAGTAGCATTAGATTCATGGTAAAAGATATTTTTGCGCAAATACACTTTTTCAAGGACGGAGGGAGTATATACTCCCTCCGTTTCTAATCGGGAGGAGAGGGACTCGCGAGTCGATCTAGCACCGCCATCAGATCGTTCCTCCGCCGCCATCTCACCCGACCTTATTCCTGCTCCCATGCGGTGCCAACCTCCCTCCTCCGGTCCCCCTGCTACCACTCCCCTCTCTGCCGCCGCCGACGTCGATGTCAGGGCAAAGCCCGAGCACCTGGGCAGCGGCGGCCTTCTTCTCGCGCGTCGGCTGCTCAAAATCGTTGTGGCGGTTCCGATCTTAATCTCCTCGGCGGTGATGGCGGACAACAACGGCTGGACTGTGGCGGCAGGTCTGTAGCCGCAACGGTGGGTGGCGGCGGCGTCCGTGTTGCAGCCGCTCAACCTCCGGTTCGGCTTCGGATCGCGGTGGCGCTCCTGGTCTTGATCTGCATCACGCGGGCGCCCGGGGCGGTGACCTTGGGCTTGGTCGTGGTGGTCATCTCCTCCGCTGGAGGTGGTCATCATGAGGCTGGGTGGCCGGATCTCGAGATTCATCATCTAGTTCCGGCTATGAGTCGGAGAGACGTAGTTGCCGGTGAAAACCGAGCCGACGGCAAGCGATGGCGACGTTCTGTGCCGTTGGCTGGAACCGGCGTCTCCAGGTACTATAACAGTCATCGTGGTGTGGTGGGACCGGTGACTCGGTGCTGGAACGGCGACGCCGATTGGCTAGAACCACTATTAGTGGGAGATATGTCGTTTATCCTCTCGGTGTGTCTGTCGTCCACCACTCAGTGAGAGGATCACTACTAGGGAAAACCCTAGTAGTAGCACGAGTTTTGAGGCTAGCAGCCTCGTGGGCAGCCGCGCTACTACTACGGCGCTACAGCTAACTGTTAGTAGTAGCGCGGTCCGCACCCGCGTTATTACTATTGACTATATCAGTGGCACTTTTCTGGAACGCACTACTATTAGTTAGTTGTAGCGGTTTCCTAGCCCATCACTACTGCTATATCTTTCGTTATTTCCCCCCACTTCCTACCCCGTTTCGGTTTCAATAAACTGCAATTTCCAGATACTAGGTACTAGTAGATATCAATTTCATAAAGCATTATAGGTACTAGGCAGTACTCCCTCCGTTCCAAATTACTCGTCGTGGTTTTAGTTCAAACCATGATGAGTAATTTAGAACGGAAGGAGTAATAGATAACAATTTCATATATAATCAATATGCATCCTTAAGAAGTTCTAGGTGATATCAACGACGATCATCATATGTAGTTCTAGATGATATCGACGGCGATCATCATATGTAGTTCTAGATGATATAGCCACACACACATATGTTGTTCTAGATGATATCGAAGACGATCATCATCCTCAAGCCTGGGCGGTGGGTGTTCCTGATAGTAATTAGGATGGCCTGTCCAATACGAAGATTCTTGCCATCGAGGAATCTCTTCCACCCAACCGAGTTTAAGTGTGTGCGACCGTCCGTGTCCATGCGGTAAGTACAGGTTGTGACGGAGCCCCTTGTGGTAAGGCGTAATCCAGCTGAGCCTTCTTCATCAGGCTCGATACCATAACTCACATATAGGCTCTTTGCCAATTTCTGAATAAGAAAAATATATCAATTATGGGCCAATTCCAGTTCTGCCCCTAACTCGAACCCACTACTCAGTTTTGCCCCTAATTTTTAGGTATGCTCAGTTTTGCCCCTCCACCGTTAGTGTCACTTATAGAAATGCCCTTTTACGCCGTTACCGTCCGGTCAAAGGACTTTGACCACCCAGAAAAAAATAGCAAAAAAATCAAAAAAATCTGAAATTTTGTGGGATCGAAGATAGTCATGTCCCAAGGCGCGTGCAAATTTGTGTGCCGTTCGGACACCCTGAGAGCTCGTGGCAAAGGAAATCATAAATTTTGTACGCATGTGAACAGTAAATTCGAAAAAATAGAAAAAACATTTAAGAAAATATGAAATTTTGGGGAACTGAAGATACTTAGGTGCACAAGATGTGTGCACATTTTTGTTGTGTTTGGACATCGTATGAGCCCGTACGAGCTCGTAGGAGCTAAACTTTATTTTTTTCTCCGCGAGCTCCTACGATGTCCAAACACAACAAAAATGTGCACACATCTTGTGCACTTAAGTATCTTCAGTTCCCCAAAATTTCATATTTTTTTGAATTTTTTTTCTACTTTTTCGAATTTATTGTTCACATGCGTACAAAATTTATGATTTCCTTTGCCACGAGCTCTCAGGGTGTCCGAACGGCACACAAATTTGCACGCGCCTTGCGGACATGACTATCTTCGATCCCACAAAAATTCAGGTTTTTTTGATTTTTTTTTTTGCTATTTTTTTCTGGGTGGTCAAAGTTCTTTGACCAGACGGTAACGTCGCAAAAGGGCATTTCTATAAGTGACACTAACGGCGGAGGGGCAAAACTGAGCATACCTAAAAATTAGGGGCAAAACTGAGTAGTGGGTTCGAGTTAAGGGCATAGATGTAAATGTCCCATTAATAAATAGCCTCGCACATACTCTTGCAAAGAAGTATATATGGATTATCTACACTATTGATAGTTCCTTAGATTCTACACTAATACGCATGTGATTGAACTCTACACTAAAGCATATCATCGACTAGATTCCACACAACATATCATTGGACTCTACACTAAGCATATCATCGGATAATTTGCATTTGTAAGTATAACATACCATATCATGTCGACCGACCATGGTACTTGTCAGGCGGGTCACGAATGGCACCCCGACAAAATCAGCACGCGGCGGAATTATGTCCCATAGGTTTCACACCTCCTCCTCGCTCAGCCTCATTCTTTGAGCTACGATGGCTTCATGAAGTGGGTCCTCATCATCTTCATCAAGTGGGTCCTCATTATCATCACCATCTTCGTCATCTTCATCATCTTCCACCAGGTTGATATATATGACAGCCAGCTTGGGTCTTTCTGCTCTGAAGGAGAAGCTGATCAACTCAGCACCAGTAAGACGCATGCGGCGCGAGGAAACGAGCCCATCCATCTCCTCCAATCTGCGACATATTGCGTCCTTTCTCGACCTCCATAGTGTACGGCCCCGAGGAGCCTCAAATGTCATAGTGTCTCATGTCAGCTTGTTGAATTTCAACCTCACATTGCATGGGACGATCTGTGTAAAAAAGAAAAATGACAGAATGCAGTAATGCCAACACTAAAAATAAAATAGTTGTTACATTTCATGTAATTTCTTACCGCCGCATGACAAAAACTCGGCTGGAAGTAGATGTCGAACAGCTTGCCAGTTGCAAGGCTACTGGTGCACCTTGACTTGCACAGTTGACATGGTGGTGGTGCCATTTTCCTAAAGCAATATGAGCAAAGGATTAACGATCCACTTCACGGGAAAGAAAAACAGTAGCATGTGATTTTTTTTGTTCTTCTCCAGTTATATTTTCATAGCTTACTAACACCTTCTAGAATAGAACCAATAGGTAGCAGGCAAATGCCAAATCTTCCACGAGAAGCAATTTGATTCTTCTTCCGCGAGAAGCAATTTGATGGACAAATATAATCCTAAGATCTAGTTAGGTGGTGCCAAATCTTCAGAGCTATCAACTAGCATACTAAATCAACTAAATCAAAATGTTTTATAAATCAACTAAATCAACTAGCCTACTAAATCAACTTGCCTACTAAATCAACTAAATCAAAATGTTCTAAATCAACTAAATCAACTAGCCTACTAAATCAACTAAATCATATGAACTAAATCAAAATGTTGCATATGAACTAGCCTACTAAATCAAAATGTAGTAGGCAGGAGGGGTTGTGGATGGAGGAGGGAGGAGGGAGAAGGAGGGGCGACTGGAGGAGGGAGGAGAGAGTAGGACGGAGGAGGAAGGGCGGAGCAAGGAGGGGCCAGCCGGCTGCGAGTCGAGGAAGGACAGAGGAGAAGGGCGGTACCGAGTCCAGCAAGGAGGAGGAGGTGACGACGGTGCAGAGGGAGGAGGGGTAGGCGACGGCGGCTGGCAGGGGGGCAGCGAGGGAG
>NC_057798.1:118910544-118947566 GCF_018294505.1 Triticum aestivum
TGTGAGTGTGAGTGGATCGGATAGAAGAAAGCATGGGTGGTGGGAGATAGCTAATTTTAGCAGTAGCGCGCTATAGGTAAAGGCGTGAAAGCACAAGTGCTCCCTGGGTGATTTTGGTAATTAATGTCAACATATCTCTTGTTGGACTAATACTTTCATCTAGTATATTTCAGATAAGCCAACAGTGGAGTAGCATGGACAACAGGATGTGGAACCCCTTCAAGATGCTAGGACAAAGGATTGGCTCAAGCTCAAAACTCAGGACTCTACATTTTCCATTTTCAGTGATCCAAGATCACATTCCGTCTATAGGAAAGCCAATACTATTAAAAGGGGATGAGGTGTTGCTTAATGGCTTGCTTGCTCAAAGTGCTTAGTGATATGCTCCAAAGCCCTCAACCACTTTATCATATCCACATATGTCCCAAACCAAAAGTCAACGCCCCACCAATTTGATCCATCCGGCGCCACCGAGTTCATTTGACATAGCTGTTGCCAGAAACCCTAGTCAGTTCGGTCACACCGATGGGATCTCAGTCTCACCGAGATGGGTGATGACCCACAAGTGTAGGGGATCTATCGTAGTCCTTTTGATAAGTAAGAGTGTCGAACCCAACAAGGAGCAGAAGGAAATGACAAGCGGTTTTCAATAAGGTATTCTCTGCAAGCACTGAAATTGTAGGTAACAGATAGTTTTGTGATAAGATAATTTGTAACGGGTAACAAGCAATGAAAGTAAGTAAAGTGCGGCAAGGTGGCCCAATCCTTTTTGTAGCAAAGGACAAGCCTGTACAAGTTCTTATATAGAGAAAATCTCTCCCGAGGACACATGGGAATTATCGTCAAGCTAGTTTTCATCACGCTCATATGATACACGTTCGTTACTTTGATAATTTGATATGTGGGTGGACCGGTGCTTGGGTACTGCCCTTTCTTGGACAAGCATCCCACTTATGATTAACCCCTATTGCAAGCATCCACAACTACAAAAGAAGTATTAAGGTGAACCTAACCATAGCATGAAACAAGTGGATCCAAATCATCCCCTTACGAAGCAACGCATAAACTAGGGTTTAAGCTTCTGTCACTCTAGCAACCCATCATCTACTTATTACTTCCCAATGCCTTCCTCTAGGCCCAAATAATGGTGAATTGTCATGTAGTCGACGTTCACATAACACCACTAGAGGAGAGACAACATACATCTCACAAAATATCAAACGAATACCAAATCACATGACTACTAATAGCAAGACTTCACCCATGTCCTCAGGAACAAACGTAACTACTCACAAAGCATATTCATGTTCATAATCAGAGGGGTATTAATATGCATTAAGGATCTGAACATATGATCTTCCACCAAATAAACCAACTAGCATCAACTACAACGAGTAATCAACACTACTAGCAACCCACAGGTACCAATCTGAGGTTTTGGTACAAAGATTTGATACAAGAGATGAACTAGGGTTTGAGAGGAGATGGTGCTGGTGAAGATGTTGATGGAGATTGACCCCCTCCCGATGAGAGGATCGTTGGTGATGACGACGGTGATGATTCCCCCCTCCCGGAGGGAAGTTTCCCCGGCAGAACAGCTCCGCCGGAGCCCTAGATTGGTTCCGCCAAGTTTCCGCCTCGTGGCGGCGGAGTTTCGTCCCATAAGCTTGCTTATGATTTTTTTTCAGGGTAAAAGACTTCATATAGCAGAAGATGGCCCCGGAGGGCTGCCAGGGGGCCCACGAGGCAGGGGGCGCACCCTGTAAGGGTGGGCGCGCCCCTACCCTCGTGGACGGTGGGTGGCCCCCCTCAGGTATTTCTTCCGCTAAATAATTCTTATTAATTCCAAAAAATGACTTTCATGGAGTTTCAGGACTTTTGGAGCTGTGTAGAATAGGTCTCCAATATTTGCTCCTTTTCCAGCCCAGAATCCCAGCTGCCGGCATTCTCCCTCTTCATGTTAAACCTTGTAAAATAAGGGAGAATAGCCATAAGTATTGTGACATAATGTATAATAACAGCCCATAATGCAATAAATATCGATATAAAAGCATGATGCAAAATGGACGTATCATCTCCCCCAAGCTTAGACCTCGTTTTTCCTCAAGCGGAGCCGATATCGAAAAATATGTCCACATGTTTAGAGATAGAGGTGTCGATAAAAATAAAATACGAACATGAGGGCATCATGATCTTCCTTATAACAGCAACATATATATAATTTGTCATATGATTTACTATGCTCAAGTAACAATCTATTCACAATGTCAAGTATGCATCATAAACTTCATTGGGAACTAACAAACTATAATCTCAGTCATTGAAGCAATTGCAATTTATCATAACATAGGAAAGAGTCAACAATAGAGCTTTTCAGCAAGTCCACATACTCAGCTATCATTTAGTCTTCCACAATTGCTAACACTCACGCAATACTTATGGTTCTTGAGTTTTAATTGGACACAGAGAAAGATAGGGGCTTATAGTGTTGCCTCCCAATGTCTTACCTCATGGGTAATGTCAACAATAATAGTTCATGCTAACTTACATCCAGTTGGATATATATATATATATATATATATATATATATATATATATATATATATATCAGGATCTTTCCAACACGAGGTGCTTGCCAAAGGATAAAATGTAAAAGGGAAAGGTGAAGATCACCTTGACTCTTGCATAATGTAAAAGACATAGAGTAAACGATAGGCCCTTCGCAGAGGGAAGCAGAGGTTGTCATGTGCTTTTAGGGTTGGATGCACAAAATCTTAATGCAAAAGAACGTCACTTTATATTGCCACTTGTGATATGAACCTTTATTATGCAGTCTGTCGCTTTTATTACTTCCATATCACACGATCGTATAAAGCTTATTTTCTCCACAATAATAAGTCAGACATATTTAAAGAGCAATTTTTATTGCTTGCAACATGACAACTTACTTGAAGGATCTTACTCAATCCATAGGTAGGCATGGTGGACTCTCATGGCAAAACTGGGTTTAAGGATATCTGGAAGCATAGGTAGTATCTCTACTTGGTGCAAGGAATTTGGCTAGCATGAGGGGGAAAGGCAAGCTCAACATGTTTGAATGATCCAGGACAATATACTTTAACTGAGATGTGAGAAAACATAACCCATTACGTTGTCTTCCTTGTCCAACATCAACTCTTTAGCATGTCATACTTTAATGAGTGCTCACAATCATAAAAGATGTCCAAGATAGTATATTTATATGTGAAAACCTCTCTTTCTTTATTACTTCCTATTACTTGCAACGATGACCAAAACTATGTTTGCCAACTCTCAAAAACTTTTATGTATCATACTCTTTATGTGTGAAGTCATTACTATCCATAGGATCAATATGAACTCTTTTATTTCTTTTTATTCTTTCTATTTTCTCAAGATCATAGCAAGATAGCAAAGCCCTTGACTCAACACTAATCTTTATTATATATATAGCTCACGGACTCGATTACATAGAGGGATCACAAAGCAAAACTCAAAACTAATTTATACCAAGGCTTTATTCTACTAGACCAAGATATTACCAAAAGGATTGAACTAAGTAAAACGGTAAAGATAGGAGTGTGTTGGTGATATGATACCGGGGCACCTCCCCCAAGCTTGGCAGTTGCCAAGGGGGGTACCCATACCCATGTGATTATGTCCTCGGAGGTGGTGAAGAAGGGGTTGTTGATGATGTAGGTTTCTTCCTTAATTTGCGCTTGAGAATGGCATTTTTCTCCCTTAGATCATGGATCTCCCGCTCAAGGCTTAATATCATTTTGCATAGTTCCTGATTATTTTCTTGCAAGAAACGAAAAGGGATAAACTCGATCTTGGGTTTCTTTGCCCTATCAGGGAGGCTTGACTTTTTAAACTCCACATGCATGTCCCCCAGTTAAGGTAACGGGACTTCATCTTCATCTGAGCTCGTCTCCTCCTTTCTCTTAGGCTCATAGTCTTCTTCTTCCTCCATGGTCTAGCCACAATGCTCCAAGTCCCCATACACCTTAGGGTCTGCAAGGTAATCAGCCACATAGCTTTCTCCCTCCGAATCCTAGGATGACATATTGCTCTAATCTGTGGCAGAAACAGCTCGAAACAAAGACAAAAGATATTTTCCTGATACGGTGGTAAAAAACCTTCAGGAGATTATATAATGAACTTTTACCGATCAAAAGAAGTATCGTGCAAGAAAACGGAGTCCCGAGAGCATACGAGGTGCCCACGATGCAGGGGGCACGCCGACTAAGGTAGGGCGCGCCCTCCACCCTCATGGACGCCTTGTGTCCTTCCCGGACTACTTCTTATTTTCCTATTTTCTTAAATATTCCAAAACGGAGAAAAATTGCTATTAGAATTGTTTTGAAGTCGGTTTACTTACCGTACCACATACCTATTCCTTTTTGGAGTCTGAAACGTTCTGGAAAGTGTCTCTTATGTATTCCTCCGGGGTTACGGTTTCAATAATATTAGTTTCAACATTTATTGGGTTACCTGAGATATAATGTTTAATTCTTTGACCGTTCACCACCTTCGTATTTGTGCCTTCGAAGTTGTTGATTTTTATGGCACCGGAACGATAGACCTCCTCGATATCGTAAGGGCCTTCCCATTTAGAGAGAAGTTTTCCTGCAAAAAATCTTAAACGAAAGTTGAATAGCAACACATAATCACCTACGTTAAACTTGTCATACCATCTTTTAACTTTTTCTTTAAACAGCTTGGCATTCTCATATGCTTGGGTTCTCCATCCATCAAGTGAGCTAATATCAAATAACCTCTTCTCACCGGCAAGTTTGAAATCATAATTGAGCTCTTTAATAGCCCAATATGCCTTATGTTCAAGTACGAGAGGTAAGTGACATGCTTTTCCATAAACCATTTTATACGGAGACATACCCATAGGATTTTTATATGCAGTTCTATAGGCCCATAATGCATCATCAAGTTTCTTGGACCAATTCTTTCTAGATCTATTAACAGTCTTTTGCAAAATTAATTTGAGCTCTCTATTACTCAATTCTACTTGACCACTAGACTGTGGGTGATAAGGAGATGCAATTCTGTGATTAACATCATACTTAGCAAGCATTTTACGAAAAGCACCATGAATAAAATGTGAACCACCATCAGTCATGAGATATCTAGGGACTCCAAACCTCGGAAAAATAACTTCTTTAAGCATCTTAATAGAGGTGTTATGATCAGCACTACTAGTTGGAATAGCTTCTACCCACTTAGTAACATAATCAACAGCAACTAAAATATGTGTATATCCATTAGAGGCAGGAAACGGTCCCATATAATCAAAGCCCCAAACATCAAATGGTTCAATAACAAGAGAATAATTCATAGGCATTTCTTGATGTCTACTAATATTACCAATTCTTTTACATTCATCACAAGACAAGACAAACTTACGGGCATCTTTGAAGAAAGTATGCCAATAAAACCCGGATTGCAATACCTTATGTGCAGTTCTATCTCCAGCGTGGTGTCCTCCATATGCCTCGGAGTGACACTTGTGTAATAACACCATCTACTCCTTCTTTATAAAGGTGTGGGTCATCCCAGAAGTAATGTCTTAAATCATAAAAGAACTTTTTCTTTTGCTGGTATGTGAACGTAGGTGGTATAAATTTAGAAACAATGTA
This sequence comes from Triticum aestivum, assembly GCF_018294505.1. NCBI lineage: Eukaryota > Viridiplantae > Streptophyta > Magnoliopsida > Poales > Poaceae > Triticum > Triticum aestivum. The sequence goes on from NC_057798.1 coordinate 118,916,217, forward strand.
ATTAGCATAATCAACATACCATGGAGCAGTACGAGAAGCATTTATGACAGCTAATTGTTCATCAGGAAAGCTATCATCAATAGGTAGTGGGTCATCAAGAACATTCTCTAACCTAGACAAGTTGTCTGCAACGGGGTTCTCAGCTCCCTTTCTATCAATAATATGCAAATCAAATTCTTTTAGCAAGAGAACCCATCTAATAAGTCTAGGTTTAGCATCTTTATTTTTCATAAGATATTTAATAGCAGCATGATCAATGTGAATAGTTACTTTAGAATCAACAATATAAGGTCTGAACTTATCACATGCAAATACAACTGCTAAGAATTCTTTTTCAGTAGTAGCATAATTTCTCTGTGAAGTGTCTAGAGTTTTACTAGCATATTGAATAACATTTAATTTCTTATCAACTCTTTGCCCTAGAACAGCACCTACAGCATAATCGCTAGCATCACACATAATTTCAAATGGTAAATTCCCATCAGGTGGCTGAAGAATAAGTGCAGTGATCAAAGCTTACTTAAGTATTTCAAATGCTTCTACACAATCATCATCAAAGACAAAAGGAATATCTTTTTGCAATAGATTAGTCAGAGGCCTGGAGATTTTAGAAAAGTCCTTAATGAACCTCCTATAAAAACCGGCATGACCAAGGAAACTTCGTATACCTTTAATGTCCTTGGGACACGACATCTTTTCAGTAGCATCAACTTTAGCTTTATCAACTTCAATACCTCTTTCAGAAATTTTATGCCCCAAGACAATGCCTTCATTAACCATAAAGTGGCACTTCTCCCAATTCAAAACAAGACTAGTGTCTTCACATCTCTGCAAAACTCGATCAAGGTTGCTCAAGCAATCATCAAAAGAGGACCAATAAACGGAGAAATCATCCATGAATACCTCAGAAATCTTTTCACAAAAGTCAGAGAATATAACCATCATGCATCTTTGAAAGGTAGCAGGTGCATTACAAAAACCAAAAGGCATACGTCTCTAAGCAAAAGTACCGAAAGGGAACGTAAAAGTAGTCTTTGCTTGATCGTCCGCTGACACAGGTATTTGAGAGAAACCAGAGTAACCATCTAGAAAGCAAAAATGTGTATGTTTGGATAGTCTTTCTAGCATTTGATCAATAAAAGGTAAAGGGTAATGATCTTTGTTAGTAGCTTTATTTAATTTACGGAAATCAATTACCATCCTATAACCTATAATAATTCTTTGCGGGATCAATTCATCTTTATCATTAGGAACTACAGTAATACCTCCCTTCTTAGGGACACAATGGACATGACTTACCCACTGACTATCAGCAACAGGATAAATTATACCTGTCTCGAGGAGCTTTAGTATTTCCTTTCTTACCACTTCTTTCATCCTAGGATTGAACCATCGTTGATGATCTCTAACAGGTTTGGCGTACTCTTCCAAGTTTATTTTGTGTTGGCATAGAGTGGGACTAATTCCCTTAAGATCATCAAGAGTATATCCAATAGCGGCATGGTGCTTCTTCAGAATTTTCAATAATCTTTCTTCTTCCCGCTCTGAAAGGTTAGCACTAATAATAACAGGATATATCTTCTTTTCATCAAGATAAGCATATTTAAGAGTATCAGGTAAAGGTTTAAGCTCAAACACGGGATCACCCTTGGGTGGAGGAGGATCCCCTAGGATTTCAACAGGCAAGTTGTGTTTAAAAATAGGGCCCTGTTTAAAGAATACTTCATCTACCTCCCTTCTTTCATTCATAAACATATCATTTTCATGGTCTAGCAAATATTGTTCTAAAGGATCATTAGGAGGCACGTCAATAGAAGCAATACCAACAATTTCATCCTTACTAGGCAATTCTTTATCATGGGGTTGTCTATGAAACTTAGCAAAATTAAACTCATGAGACATATCCCCTAAACCAATAGTAACAACATCCTTTTCACAATCAATCCTAGCATTGACAGTATTCAAGAAGGGTCTACCAAATATAATGAGACAAAAGCTATCTTGTGGGGAACCAAGAACAAGAAAATCAGCAGGATATTTAACTTTCCCACACAAGACTTCAACATCTCTAACAATCCCAATTGGTGAAATAGTATCTCTATTGGCAAGCTTAATTGTAACACCAATTTCCTATACCTTAGAAGGTGCAATATAATGCATAATTTCTTCATATAAGGAAAAAGGTATTGCACTAGCACTAGCACCCATATCACGTAAGCCATGATAACAATGATCTCCTATTTTAACAGAAATAACAGGCATGCCTACAACAGGTCTATGTATCTTAGCATCGGGTCTAGCAATATTGGCAGCCTGTTCACAGAAATAAATAACATGCCCATCAATATTATCAGCCAAGAGATCTTTAACCATAGCAATACTAGGTTCAACTTTAATTTTCTCAGGAGGTGTATATGTTCTAGTATTACTCTTACGAACCACAGTTGAAGCTTTAGCATGATCCTTTATCCTAATAGGGAAAGGTGGTTTCTCAACATAAGTAGTAGGAACAATAGGATCATTATAAGTGATAGTCTTTTCTTCAACTGTAACAGGTGCAACTACTTTTACTTCAGTGGGAGGATTATATTTAAACCACTTCTAGTTAGGGAGATCAACATGAGTAGCAAATGATTCACAGAAGGAAGCTACTATCTCAGAGTCAAGTCCATATTTAGTGCTAAATCCACGAAAAGCATCGGTATCCATAAAATATTTAACACAATCAAACTTAGGTGTCATACCTGACTCCATACCATCGTCGGAATCCCAATCTTCAGAGTTGCGTTTAATTCTTTCCAATAAGTCCCACTTGAATTCAATAGTCTTCATCATATAAGAACCAACACAAAAAGTATCGAGCATGGTGCGATTATTGAGCGAAAGCCAAGCATAAAATTTTTGAATAATCATTTCTCTTGAGAGCTCATGATTGGGGCATGAATATAACATTGACTTAAGCCTCCCCCGAGCTTGAGCGATGCTTTCTCCTTCGCGAGGTCAAAAATTATATATATAATTGCGATCACGATGAACAAGATGCATAGGATAAAACTTCTGGTGAAATTCCAATTTCAATCATTTATAGTCCCAAGATCCCATATCATCACATAGCCTATACCATGTCAATGCATCTCCATTCAAAGATAAAGGGAAGACCTTCTTCTTAACAACATCATCGGGCATACCTGCAAGCTTAAATAATCCACGAACTTCATCCACATAGATAAGGTGTAAATCGGGATGTAATGTTCCATCTCCTGCAAAGGGATTAGCTAGCAGTTTCTCTATCATACCCGAAGGAATTTCAAATTAAACATTTTCAGTAGGTTTAGTAGGTTGAGGAGCAACTCTTTGCTCTACTGGTCGGGGTGAAGATACCCCGAGCAAGCCCCTCAAAGGATTAGTTTCCATAGTAACAAGTGACACTAAATTTCAGCACATTATATAAATATTTCCTTACCAAGTTCCACTCACCAATGGCGCTTCACTCCCTGTCAACGATGCTAGAAAAGAGTCTTGATGACCCACAAGTGTAGGGGTTCTATTGTAGTCCTTTTGATAAGTAAGAGTGTCGAACCCAACGAGGAGCAGAAGGAAATGACAAGCGGTTTTCAGTAAGGTATTCTTTGCAAGCACTGAAATTGTAGGTAACAGATAGTTTTGTGATAAATAATTTGTAACGGGTAACAAGCAATGAAAGTAAGTAAAGTGTAGCAAGGTGGCCCAATCATTTTTGTAGCAAAGGACAAGCCTGGACAAGTTCTTATGTAGAGAAAAGCGCTCCCGAGGACACATGGGAATTATCGTCAAACTAGTTTTCATCACGCTCATATGATTCGCGTTCGTTACTTTGATAATTTGATATGTGGGTGGACTGGTGCTTGGGTACTACCATTTCTTGGACAAGCATCCCACTTATGATTAACCTCTATTGCAGGCATCCGCAACTACAAAAGAGGTATTAAGGTAAATGTAACCATAGCATGAAACAAGTGGATCCAAATCAGCCCATTACGAAGCAACGCATAAACTAGGGTTTAAGCTTCTGTCACTCTAGCAACCCATCATCTACTTATTACTTCCCAATGTCTCTCTAGGCTCAAATAATGGTGAAGTGTCATGTAGTCGACGTTCACATAACACCACTAGAGGAGAGACAACATACATCTCATCAAAATATCGAACGAATACCAAATTCACATGACTACTAATACCAAGACTTCACCCATGTCCTCAGGAACAAACGTAACTACTCAAAAAGCATATTCATGTTCATAATCAGAGGGGTATTAATATGCATTAAGGATCTGAACGTATGATCTTCCACAAAATAAACTAACTAGCATCAACTACAAGGAGTAATCAACACTACTAGCAACCCGCAGGTACCTATCTGAGGTTTTGGTACAAAGATTTGATACAAGAGATGAACTAGGGTTTGAGAGGAGATGGCGCTCGTGAAGATGTTGATGGAGATTGACCCCCTCCCGATGATGACGATGGTGTTGATTTCCCCCTCTCGGAGGGAAGTTTCCCCGATAGAACAGCTCCGCCGGAGCCCTAGATTGGTTCCGCCAAGGTTCAGCCTCATGGCGGCGGAGTTTCGTCTCGTAAGCTTGCTTATGATTTTTTCGAGGGTAAAAGACTTCGTATAGCAGAAGATGGCCACCGGAGGGCTGCCAGGGGGCCCATGAGGCAGGGGGCACGCCCTATAAGGGTGGGCGCGCCCCCCACCCTCGAGGACGGTGGGTGGCCCCCCTCAGGTATTTCTTCTGCTGAATAATTCTTATTAATTCCAAAAATGACTTTCGTGGAGTTTCAGGACTTTTGGAGCTGTGTAGAATAGGTCTCCAATATTTGCTCCTTTTCCAGCCCAGAATCCCAGCTGCCGGCATTCTCCCTCTTCATGTTAAACCTTGTAAAATAAGAGAGAATAGCCATAAGTATTGAGACATAACGTATAATAATAGCCCATAATGCAATAAATATCGATATAAAAGCATGATGCAAAATGGACGTATCAATGGGCTTGCAATCTCTCTGTTGTCTATTGCAATATTTTCGGTCTCACCGAGAATATGTAATCAGTCACACCGAGTTTGCCTGACCAACTCTCTGTTTTACTTATTACCAAATCGGTCCCACCGAGTTGCATAATCGGTCAAATCGAGATAAGGTTTTACCCTAACCCTTGCACATCGGTCCCACCGAGTTGATCATATCCCACCAAAATTGCCTAACGGTGACATATGTACTGAATCGGTCTGGCCGAGTTTTCTGATTCGGTCCCACCAAGTTTGGTATAACGTGTGTAACGGTTAGACTTTGTGTGGAGGATCTATATACCCCTCCACCCTTTCCTCATTCGTGAGGAAATCTATCAGTTCATGCCTACACTTCCACTACTCATTTTCTGAGAGAGAACCACCTACTCATGTGTTGAGACCAAGACATTCCAATCCAACCATATGAATCTTGATCTCTAGCCTTCCCCAAGTTGCTTTCCACTCAAATCATCTTTCCACCAAATCCAATCCTATGAGCGTGAGTTGAGTGTTGGGGAGACTATCATTTGAAGAACAAGAGCAAGGAGTTCATCATCAACACATCATCTATTACCTTTTGGAGAGTGGTGTCTCCTAGATTGGTTAGGTGTCACTTGGGAGCCTCCAACAAGATTGTGGAGTGAACCAAGGAGTTTGTAAGGGCAAGGAGATCGCCTACTTCGTGAAGATCTACCCTAGTGAGGCAAGTCCTTCATGGGCGATGGCCATGGTGGGATAGACAAGGTTGCTTCTTCGTGGACCCTTCGTGGGTGGAGCCCTCCGTGGACTCACGCAGCCGTCACCCTTCGTGGGTTGAAGTCTCCATCAACGTGGATGTACGATAGCACCACCTATCGGAACCACGACAAAAACATCCTTGTTTCCAATTGCGTTTTCACACTCCAATCCCATCCCTTTACTTTCTTGCAAGTTGCATGCTTTACTTTCCACTGCTCATATACTCTTTGCATGCTTGCTTGATATGTATTGTGAATGGTTAAACTTATGTTAAATCTCCACCTAAACTTGAGAAACTTAAAAACTGCCAACTTTGTTTGTTGAGTGTCTAATCACCCCCCCCCTCTAGACACCTCTTCTCGATCCTTCCAACTGGTAGCAGATCTTTGATCTCCATTGCTTTGGTTTAAACACCATTGGAGAAAGATGGATGAGTCTACTTTGGGGAGTCTTAGACATGGAGTGCCTATACTTGATGGAGAGTACTTTCATGAGTGGAAAAATGAGATGCTTGTGATTTTCAATGAATATCATTTGAACAGGTACATTACTAGCCCTTGTGTACCTCATGTTGATCCTATGCATCCTACCCTTGATGAGTCAATTGACATGATTCACAATCTTAAAGCTGTTAATCTTATCACTAGAGGTTTGCCTAGAAACTTGATAGGTTGCTTGCCTACTCTTAAGTGTGCCCACACTATGTGGAAATTTCTTGAGGAACAATTTCCAAATTATTGCTTGCAAAATCTAGATGAGATTCTTCATAAGTCAATTGCCTTGAGTAAGATGAATTCCAATGATCATAAGTTTGGTGATTGTCTATTTGAGCTTACAAATCTTATGCGTGCCAAAGGATATGTTGGAATTATTAGCAATATTATTTCCGAAGCTATTAGAATTCATAAAGAAGATCATTGTCAAACTCATACTAATGAATCACCCTCTCTAGGAATTGATCCACCACATGACGATGTTGAACATGGATACTATGATTAGGATGATGATAGTGACTTTGATCTTGATGATGCAATGAGACACTTTGGTCTTACGGCAAATCTTCGGGGATACATGGCAGGAGGAAAGGAATGGGTTCTTGATAGTGTATGTACCGATCACATGACCGAAGATAAAGATATTTTTCATGAGCTTGCTGAAAACGACGGTCCTCGAAAGTATGTCACTTTTGGTGATAACTCAAAGGGTAAGGTGCTTGACCTCGATAAGGTGGCCATCTCACATGATAGCTCCATACAAAATGCCATGCTCATTGAATCTCTTAGCTATAATCTGCTTTCTGTTTCTAGACTAGCTGACTTTGGCTTCAATGTTCTATTTACCAAAGTAGATTGCCAAGTGTTTCATAAAGATAATCATAAAATGATCTTTACCGGCATACGCAAAGGTGATCTTTACATTGTTGAATTCACTAAAAAGGCTCAACCTAGAACTTGCTTAATTGCTAAATCCTTTAAAGGTCGCTTGTCGCATAGACGGTTAGGTCATGTAGGAATGCGAAACCTTGACAAGCTTATTAAAGGTGATCATATCCTTGGTGTTAAAGATGTCATATTTGATAAGGATAGACTTTGCAACACTTGTCAAGCAGGTAAACAGGTTGGAGGAACCCACCACGTGAAGAACATCATTACCACAAGGAGGCCCCTTGAGGGAGTCCTGGACTAGGGGGTGTCCGGATAGCCGAACTATCATCATCGGCCGGACTCCAAGACTATGAAGATACAAGATTGAAGACTTCGTCCCGTGTCCGGATGGGACTTTCCTTGGCGTGAAAGGCAAGCTTGGCGATACGGATATGTAGATCTCCTACCATTGTAACCGACTCTGTGTAACCCTAGCCCTCTCCGGTGTCTATATAAACCGGATGTCAGGACCCCGACTCAATGCCACATCGATCTAGCATGTAACACCTCATATCACTTTGCGGCCTCACGCACGGTATTCCCACGGGTGTCGCCTTACCTTTGCCCGGGACCGTTTGCGCCTTTTGGCACACGTATATGATAGTGTCGCTAGCATCCATATGATAAGGAGCCCGGGCTGACATGGCTAGTCGTAAACCCAAAGTGGCACAAACTTACAGGGACAGGCATCCATGACCCAGCATCGAACGTGTTGGTCATCAGCGAGTGAATCCAGGCTGTAGCACTGGGCTAGCAGGACTCCGGTGAACCGGGCTATAGCGGGCTAACAGGACTCTGATATTCATCGCGTGACATTTCCCCGAAGGGACAGACACAGGAACGAAGAAGGACACATGCCGGCCAGCCTAGGTGTTCCGGAGCAGTAGCAAGCTACCATGTCTCAGTGGAAACACTAGGAGACATTTCCCGGTAAGAGAGGCTTCTAAGGATAAACAACTAGATAGTCAGATCCCACACATACCAAGCATTTCAATAACATACACACAATATGCTCGATATGTGCAAATACCACATGGCATCACAACATGACTCTACAACTCAAGTATTTATTCAATAGGCTCCGAGGAGCGAGATATTACAAACATGGGTCTCATGACCCAACATTCAGAGCATACAAGTCGAAGCACAAGCGGAAGCTTAACATGTCTGAGTACAGACATCTACAAATGAAAAAGGCTGAGAAGCCTGTCTATCTACCAGATCCTGCCGAAGGCACAAGATCGTAGCTGAGGTAACAAGCTAAACGTCGAAGTCCACGCGGTACTACTAGCGAGACTGAAGTCTCTCTGCAAAAACATAAATTAAGCAACGTGAGTACAAATGTACCCAGCAAGACTTACATCAGATCTGTCTACATATGCATCAGTATCAACAAAGGGGTGGTGGGGTTTAACTGCAGCAAGCCAGCTTTGACTCGGTGGCTAACCTGAACTACGACTGCAAGTAACTCTTTTGAGGTGGCGCACACGAGTCCACATATTCACCATATCAATACACCACTATGGATCCGCTCCCGTCTCCCTACGAGAACGCCATCCATAGCACTCACGCTTATCTTGCGTATTTTAGAGTATCCACTTTCACTTGTCTATGAACTGTACAGGCAACCCAGAAGTCCTTTACCGCAGACACGGCTATTCGAATAGATCATATTAACCCTGCAGGGGTGTACTTCTTCACACACGCTCTCACCACTTACCACCGTTTACACGACATGTACTCGGCAACCTTCAAGCGGAAGCCCAGCGAGGGTGTCGGCCACGCCCTGACTAACCACACAAGTCTCTCATTCAGGTTTATCGCCTATTCGGGTTCCATCCGCAAGGAGATCCGGCCGGGGTGTCGCTCACGGCCCCAAACGATGTGTGCAGGGTTCCCAAGTCCACCATCCGGGTGCCACTTGGTACACCGGGCCACTGTGCCTAGTCTGTCCCAAGCCCACCTGTACCGGGTGCCACTTGGTAGACTACTAACACTACCTACAAACACCAGAAACTAGTTGCAACTCCTGGACAGAGATCAAGTTTATTAATAAGTCGAGAGAGTCAATTAAGGACCCCAATGTGTGGTAGTAGCTGTTCATGGATCACAAACACAGAACTCGGTTCCTGAGGACGGCTGCAATGCGACAACCCACCATGTACTCCTACATGGCCTCTCACCGCTACCTTTACCAAATCGTGTTCACACACTTAGCTCACACACAGTAGGACATGTTCACACACCTCCAATTCATCCCCGATGAATCAGACCAGACTCAACTCTAAGCAGTAGCAGGCATGACAAGCAAGCATGAATGAGTAGGCACATCAGGGCTCAAACAACTCCTACTCATGCTAGTGGGTTTCATCTATTTACTGTGGCAATGACAGGTCATGCAGAGGATAAAGGGGTTCAGCTACCGCAGCAAGTAACAGATGAATTGTTGTTGTCCTAATGCAGTAAAAGAGAGCAGGAGCGAGAGAGAGGGATTTTATCGGAATGAACAAGGGGCTTTTGCTTGCCTGGCACTTCTGAATATAATATAGTTCTTCATCGGTGTCATCGAACTCATCGTCGGTATGTCGTCTACTGAGAGGGGACAAGCACCGACAAACAAAGAAGAAACACAATCAATGCAATGCAACAATATGATGCATGAATGTGACATGGCAATATGCTATGGTTTGTGCTAATGCAACTAAAACCAGATTAAATGAAGTTGGTTTGAATCCAAGATTCAAATTCAAACTCCACATGTGGTTATTTAAATGCCATTTAATTGAATTGTCCTAAACAGTAGTCATAAGTTGTTCTAACATGCATGAGAATAGTACAGATGGATAGATTGGATTTTTCTGATCATTTTTCATATATAATTTATCTCATTTGGAGTTACGGTTGAATTCCTATGAATTTTAGAAGTTGGGGTATTTTCTGAAATTTATAAATCATTTCTGATTTATTTTAATTGCAGAAAACTTTACTGCGTCAGCATTAAGTCATGCTGGCATCAGCTGGTCAACAAGACCGTCCAGGTCAAACCTGACAGGTGTGGCCCACCTGTCATTGACTAGATACTAACCAGGGTTTAGTTAAATCTTAACTCAAGTAATTAGAAGGGCTGGGGGCCACTGTCAGCGAGTTAGTGGGTTAGCTAAAATTTAATTAGCATGTAAACTAAATTAGCAGGGCCTCGGGCCCTCATGTTAATGACCCAGGGGGGGTCAAACTCTGGCAACTCGGTCAAACCTGCCGGCGACTAACCGCCGGCGAGGTCCAAGATGGCGGCGATGCGCGAAATCGCAGCACAGGCCACGGTTCGAGGCGCGGATGGCACCGTTGGAACCCCGAGCCTCGTCCGCGTCGGCTGGTGCTAGTGGAGTCGCCGGAGACGACCTAGATCGAAGGCAGTGTCCGCTTCCGTGGCGGCCGGAGCTCGGTGGTTGCGGCTGGGAAGGCTAGAGCTCGCGGGCGAGGGAGCTGAGAAGGGCAGCGACGAGGGGAGGCGCTCTGGAGCATGCCTGTTGCACGGGGGCAACGAGCGGGGCACAGGGAAGGCGCGGGCTGCAACCATGGCGGAGCAGAGCTTTGGCCAGAGGTGGAGCCGTGACTAGGGAGCATGGAGAGGCCGGGGAAGAGGGGTAGTCGATGGAGGAGCTCACAGTGGACACGCAGAGCAGATCAGCGGGCTCGGAAAGGCGTCGGAGATGGCGAATCGACCGACGAAGTCCGGCGAGGAGATGCGGTGGTGACAAGCTCGAAGACGACGGTGTCGAGATCCTCGGCTTGCGTGGTTCGGCTAGGAGTAAGAGGAAGTCGCGGCCGTTCTTCTGGAAGCGTCGGCGAGGCAAGGGGTGCACGATGGCCGCGGTGGAGCTCGTCGGTGTTCTCGGGCTCTTGTGGACGGTCGTGGGAGAGAGGGGCAGAGAGGGAAATCGCCACGGGAGAGAGAAGGAGAGGGCCAGGGGTGCATGGCGTCCAAAGCGACGTCGGGGAGGCGGCGGGAAGCAGGAGGTGGCCGGGGCGTGTGCTCGCGCGCAGCGGCCACGCGCGTGCTGTCCTGCTGGCGGGAGGTCGGTGATGACTGGCAGAGGCCAGTGGGCTGGGCCTCTGCTGGGCCGTGGTGGGGCACCAGGTAAGTGGCCCAGGTAAGCTTTCCTCTCTCTCTTTTATTCTGTTTTCTATTTTCTGTAATTGTGTTTGACTTTAATAAAAATGTCAGGGCATTTCCAAAAATCATGAAACTGCTCAATGTCATTGTTTGGAATATTACCAACAACAAACATTTCAGTTTGTGATTATTTGAGCATTTAAAATATTATTTAGCAATTAAATGCCCAAATGCAAATAACACATGATTTAATTCAAAATCCAGAATGGCCTAGAAAAATGTGCACCATTTTTGGGAGAGGTTCTAGACTAATCCAAAAATGATGAACTTTTCTGAAGGCATTTTGGGTTCATTGAGAATATTTTTATTTGAACCTAGTTGATTTGATCTGGTGCTAGGGTTTGAGCAATCCCCATTTCAACTTTCAAATAAATTAGACATGATGCAATAACCAAGCTAGTCCAAGTGCATAGCAAGGCTAGGGATGTGACACCGGATGGTTTTAGTCCGTAGGACAGAACAACAATCATACCATAGGCTAGCTTCTAGGGTTTAGCCTCCTTGATCTCGTGGTAGATCTACTCTTGTAATACCCACATCATCAATATCAATCAAGCAGGACGTAGGGTTTACCTCCATCAAGAGGGCCCGAACCTGGGTAAAACATCGTATCCCTTCTCTCCTGTTACCATCCGCCTAGACACACAGTTCGGGACCCCCTACCCGAGATCCGCCGGTTTTGACACCGACATTGGTGCTTTCATTGAGAGTTCCTCTGTGTCGTCATCGATAGGCTCGATGGCCCCTTCGATCATCAACAACGACGCGGTCCAGGGCGAGACTTTTCTCCTCGGACAGATCTTCGTATTTGGCGGCTTTGCACTGCGGACCAATTCGTTTGGCCACCTGGAGCAGATCGAAAGCTACGCCCCTGGCCGTCAGGTCAGATCTGGAAGTCTGAACTTCACGGCTGACATCCGCGGAGACTTGATCTTCGATGGATTCGAGCCACAGCCAAGCGCGCCGCACTGTCACGATGGGCATGATCTAGCTCTGCTGCCAGACAGTGCCTTGGAGGCCGCACACGAGTCCGCTCCGACCCTCGATTCGGAGCCGGCTATGCAGCTCGAGGATGGGTGGTTAGACACCGCCTCGGGGGCTGCAACTTCTACGGCGATAGAGCCGAATACTGACCTTGTCCCTTGTGAAGCTCGTGACTCCGAGGCGCCGGACTCCTCGCCGGACTTCGAACCTCCTACGCCCCCTTTAATCGAATCCGATTGGGCGCCGATCACGGAGTTCACTGCTGCGGACATCTTTCAACACTCACCTTTCAGCGACATCCTGAGTTTGCTAAAGTATATCTCGTTATCAGGAGAGCCCTGGCCGGACTGCGGTCAGGACGATTGGGATGCGGACGATGAGGAAATTCAAGGCCCACCCACCACCCACTCAATAGCCACTGTCGACGATTTAACCGACATGCTAGACTTCGACTCCGAAGACATCGATGGTATGGACGACGATGCCGGAGACGACCAAGAAACAGCGCCTACTGGGCACTGGAAAGCCACCTCAACTCACGACGTATACATGGTGGATACACCAAAAGGAAGCGATAACGAGGAACAACGGGACGCGATGAAGGATAATTCCCCCGAAAAACAACAAAAACGGCGACGCAAGCGCCGCCCGAAGTCCCGCCTCGATAACAACGGCACCCATACTGACCCAGCCGTAGAGCAGGGCGAACCAGTGGACGAGCAACCCATTCCCGGCGAAAACAATAGTCCAGACGACCTCACGCCAGACACATCACCGGAGCATAAGAACCTTCACAGAAGGCTCGTCGCCACTGCAAGGAGTTTGAAGAAGCAAAAGCGGAAGCTCAAAACGGCGGAAGACGTACTCAGAATGAGATGGAGCAAAGTACTCAAGACCGCGGATAAATACGGCGATAGTCACCAAGCAAAGAGCTACCCGAAGTGCAAGCTGTTGCCCGAATTTGCCAAGGAGGCCGTAGAGCCCCCACAGTCAAAAAAGAAAGAGGCCGCCTGGCCGGATAGACGACCAGATAACAGGCTAAGAGCGGCAAGCGGCGCCACACATAATCCGGCACACGATCCAAATAAGGATCCTCGCAAAAAGGATGGCCCGGTCAGGTCCATCTATGGGCCAAAAAAGAAGGCTCTAGGAAGCAACACAACCCGCCGAGTGTTCGAAGATAACGGCACACCTAAATACAGGGGCGCCGCACACCCACTATGTTTCACCGACGAGGTACTGGATCATGAATTTCCAGCGGGATTCAAGCCCGTAAACATAGAGGCATATGACGGAACAACAGACCCCGGAGTCTGGATTGAGGATTATATCCTACACATACATATGGCTAGAGGAGACGATCTCCACGCCATAAAATACCTACCCCTCAAGCTCAAAGGGTCAGCTCGGCATTGGCTCAAAAGCCTCCCAAAAAATACCATCGGAAGTTGGGAAGAGCTTGAGGATGCGTTTCGAGCAAATTTTGAGGGAACTTATGTCCGCCCTCCGGATGCAGACGATTTAAGTCACATAACTCAACAGCCTGGGGAGTCGGCACGCAAATTATGGAACAGGTTCCTCACCAAAAAGAACCAAATAGTCGAATGTCCGGACGCCGAAGCCTTAGCAGCCTTTAAACATAACATCCGAGACGAATGGCTCGCCAGACACCTCGGCCAGGAAAAACCAAGAACAATGGCCGCGCTAACAAGCCTCATGACCCGCTTTTGCGCGGGGGAAGATAGCTGGCTAGCAAGATGCAGCACCAGCGACCCGAGTACATCCGAGGTCAGGGATGGAAATGGGAAATCACGACGCAGAAAAAATCAGCGCCGGAATAAGGAAAACGGCCCAAATAGCACGACGGTCAACACCGGATTCAAAAGCTCTCAGCCGAATAACAAAACACTGTCCCTTAAGGACAACAGTGACGAGCTATCCAACCTAAACAAAATCTTCGATAGGATATGTCAAATCCACAGTACCCCCGGGAAGCCTGCAAACCATACCCACAGAGATTGTTGGGTCTTCAAGCAGTCCGGCCGACTTAACGCCAAACACAAGGGGCTCGACACACCAAGCGAGGACGATGACGAATCCCACAAGCAGCAGGCCGGAAAACAGAAGACTTTCCCACTAGAAGTCAAAACAGTGAACTCACTTCATGTGATAAATAGTGCGGCAACTACTAAAACACACGCCGCACGATCCACCCAAGTGGAGCTCCGAAATTGGATGTCAAACCCAATTACTTTCGACCATCAGGATTACTCCAGAAGTATTCGAAACGCAGGAGGGACTGCTTTGATATTGGATCCCATAATCGACGGACTACAATTCACACAAGTCCTAATGGATGGCAGAAGCGATATAAACCTGTTATACTAGGACACCATCCGCAGAATGGGGATAGACCCTACCAAAATTCGCCATAGCAACACTTCCTTCAAAGGAGTGACGCCAGGCCTTTATGCCAAGTGTACAGGCTCTGTACTACTAAAGGTTGTGTTCGGTTCACCCGACAACTTCCGTCGCGAAAAGCTAATCTTCCATATCGCCCCATTCAAAAGTGGCCATCAAGCACTACTGGGACGCGAAGCTTTCGCCCGCTTTAACGCAATACCGCATTACGCGTCTCTTACACTCAAAATGCCCAGTCCACGCGGCATAATCTCATTAAAGGGAAACTCCGAGTGTTCCTCGACCACGGAAACCGTGAGACTGCCTTGACAGCCACACATTAATCCAACCTTGCTGATCAAAGCCCCTGAAAACAGGTCATTTAGACCTCGGACACGGTTAGGCGAGTCCGGCATAAATAAACAAGGGGCTTCCCAGCCGCATACCTCTTTACAAGGGGATGCATGTATAAATAATGAGAGCCAATAAATCTCAATTTTATTCATCTTCCAAATCATACTCTGTTTTAAATACATTTTTTGCACGATATTTTTTCCAAACTAAGTTCTTCTCTTTTACAGATGAACCACGTGCTACACCCGTCCAGGATACAGCACAACGGAGCCACAGGCGCAGACGTGCAGCAGGGACCCGTTGCAAGGATTCTTTTCAGATTAAGACCCTGCGTAAACCTTTTTTACTGTCTCTTGTTGATACTCATCCCCCGATTTCCTACCATAACCGAGGAGGAGGCTGGCGTTTTGGCATCGGCCGCGTCAGAAGTTCTCACCTGTACCTGGACACTAGGGGCTTAGGGCATTGTTCTGCCCGTTATCATAAAGTCCGAATACCTTAGGGAGTGTTCGACGTCTCGAGTTAGGCCTTATATGCATCAGCTTCGAATCATGTCTTTGGTCAAATGTTGGGTTTGCCCGACTCCTGTGTTTTGCTGCCTTACGTTCCGCTCCATCAGCTAACGCGGCACCAGGAGAACTACTGCGATTGTGCCCCGGTTCGGCTGGGCGAGCACCTCAGTAGAGAAAGCCGAAAACTGACTGTCATGATATAGCGAGAGACTGCTCAACCACTCGATCGACTATTGGAATGTTTAGAATTCCTCCGCTTTGACGAAGGATCGCTTCCCGGTCAGGCACACACGCGCCCCGAGTTCGGAGAGCGCGGTGCCTCTAGGGGCTATATCGTAGCCCCACCATCGAGCTCCTATGGCTAAGTGAAAGTGATAAAGCAGTATAGTCTGGTTGCCTAGTTTGCTATGCTATCACCTCCTTCAAAGGATCAACACGTTGGATTAAGTGTGAAAATGCGCTTTTTTTTGCAAACACCCCCGCACTATGTGCGTGGGGGCTGAAGCCAAAGACTGCCATCTTTCAGGTTATAAATACATATACATTAACGGCCGCAAAGGAGATATTTCAATACTTGAACGCACAAGTATAAAAAGTCGTTACATTATAAATATGATCTCACATGTCATTTGAATATGACATCTTTCGAGCACTGCGACTCTATTAAACGAGCGCCCTGCAGGACTTCCTCAAAATAGTGCTCGGTGGGTAATCGGCTCTCGTCCGAACCCCAGGTCGCAACATCGGTGGCATTCATCTCCACCCAGTATGTCTTAACATGGGCAAGAGCCATCCGTGCACCCTCTATGCAGGCCGACCGCTTCATCGCCTTGATATGCGGCACCGCCCCAAGGAATTGCTGCAATAAACCAAAATAACTCTTCGGCTTGGGCCTCTCCGGCCACAGATGAGCCACCACATCCGTCATGGCAAGCCCGGACAATCTATTCAGCTCAGCCCACTCAGCCAACCGATCGGTCAACGGAAGTGGACGCTTCGGACTATGGAATTGAGACCAAAACAGCTCTTCCATTCCATGATCCTTCTGACTTCCGAAGTGCCCAACTACGTCCGTGAACTTCAAATCCAGATAAGGATCCTCCGCACTCCACAACTGGCCCAACTGAGCATACTTCGGATCCGTGAACTTCCTACACAACAGAAAGGGCTTTCCAGCCGCAATGTCTCCGGCCTGACGCAGTTCCTCCTTTATAGCCCGGATTGCAGAACGAGCATCCTTGGCTTCGGCGGTGGCCTTCTTCAGGCCCTCCTACTCCGCTTGGTGTTCTCTTTCAAGAACCTCATAGCGGTCGGTAGCATCTTTTAATTTCACGGCCATTACGGCCATTTCCTCCCTGCTTCGGCAGTGAGCAGCCTTTTCGGCTTTTAGCTCCTCCGCTGCCTTCGAGGCAGCCACATCACTTTTTCTAGCTTGCTCCTTGGCTCGAGCAAGCTCTGCCCGAAGGTCTTCCATAGCAGCGGCACCATCTACATCAAGCATACATGTTGTAAGGAGTGGGCATCAGCTCCCTTACCAGGTGACCGCGAAGAAACCACCTACCTTGTGACTCGTCAAGTCGTTTATTGACCAGCGCGATGTCCGCATCCGCAACGTCTAGTTGCCGCTTCAGCTCGGCAACTCTATCAGTCCGGCTGGCCACCGAACGTTCCGCCACCTGCATAGGAAAGGCGACATTTTGTAACCGAGATTATGATCCTCGGCACGCTGTCACTTTCGATAACATACCGAGTCTCAGGGGCTACTATCTATACAGGGCGCACCCTATGTGCAAAACTATCAAAAGGTATGTCATTTTTTGCATACCTCAAACCCCGTCAGTAAACTTCCGATGGCCTCATGTAACCCGCTCTCGGCGGATGAGATCCTTTCAATCACCACACTCATTAATGCGTGGTGATCTTCTGAGAGAGACGCCCACTTGAGCAAACCCTGCAGCTCCACCGGCCGTACTCCAGTGGGTGCCGAACTCCCCGGCCCCGCCGGACTCAGGGAGACCCTCCGTGACGACACCTCAGGGTCGTCCGCCCAGCCTGACAGGGCGGCAAATGGAGGCGTTTCGCTCTCCATCATCTCCGGACGAAGGTCCCCCGAGGATGAGCTCTGCTGAGAAGGGCTGAGATCCGAACTACAAGGTAAAAACTTCGTTTATCCTTAGAAATAAAATAGGGATGTCCCTCATTATAAAACTGCCCCTTTTTCTACTTACGGCTCGCTGGATGGCTGATTCCTTTGGGGAGACTGTACGGCCGGGACTCCTCCTGGCACGGGACCTTCCGGTGCAGATTTCTTTCCCCGCTTTGAGGCTTTGGCCTTCGGGTTTTCGGAAGCGGTCCTCTTCTCCCCCTGGAGGGAGGGATTCTTGATTCCCCCCTTACTGAGAGCCTCTTTAACAGAGGTGGTAGTTTCCCTGTTCCCCCCTTCGCCCTCCTCCGAAGGCGCTACCTCCAACATTTTGATTAACACGGGATCCGGCGTTGTCTCAGGGAGGGGGGCCGGACACCGTATTAGTTTTGCTTGTGCAATCCACTCCTGTTCAAGGGATAGCCGGTTAAAAGGAAAATCCACGATAAATAAATGGATGATATGTCCGGACACAGGGCTACTTACTTGAGTATCCGGGCGATTGCAGCTTAGACCAGCGTCCTCGGTCAAGTCCGGACACACTTCTTGTGATCCGAAGAACGGTTTGTACATCTCCACGGGTTTTGTACCCATAAAGTGTTGGAGAGCTTGTGGTCCCTCCGGATTGAATTCCCACAGGCGGAGGGGGCGACGTTTGCAGGGTAGAAGACGCCGAATTAGCATAACCTGCGTCACTACGACCAGATTGATCTCCCTCTCTTGGAGGTCTCGGATCCGGCCCTGCAGTAGGGGTACATCCTTGGACGGCCCCCAGTCGAACCCTTTGTTGACCCACGACGGCAGCCGTTGTGGAGGGCCCGAGCGAAAGGCGGTCGGCAGCCTCTGCCTGCTGCCCCTGGGAGCGGTGATATAGAACCACTCATGTTGCCACAAGCCGAGCTCCTCCTGAAAAGAGCCCTCGGGCCATGGAGCATCGGCCCTCTTGCTTATAACCGCCCCGTCGCACTCTGCCTGACGCCCCTCAATCATCTTCGGCTCCACATTGAAGGTTTTGAGCCATAAACCAAAGTGAGGGGTAGTGCATAGGAAGGCTTCGCAGACGACAATAAATGATGAGATGTGGAGGATAGACTCCGGAGCCAAGTCATGGAATTCCAGCCCGTAGTAAAATAGGAGCCCCCTCACGAAGGGATCCATCGGGAAGCCTAAACCCCGACGGAGGTGAGACACAAATACACCACTCTCGCCAGGCTCAGGAGTAGGAATGACTTGCCCTTGGGCAGGCAACCTATGTGAAATCTCGTAGGTTAACTACCTGGCGTCTCTCAGCTTTAGCACATCCTCTTCCGTGACGGAGGAGGGCATCCACCGGCCCTGTAGGTCGGAGCCGGACATTGTCGAAGGTCCGAAGTGCCCGAATCTGGAGCCCTGGGTGTTAGAACTCGGGGCGAGGGGCGGATTCGATTGAGGATTGAAGAAAAGGAACGGGCCTTGGTCTCATTATAAAGAGGGAGAATACCAAGAGCCGTCCCCGTGACCGTTTGGAACTCGCCTTCGATGGAGGGGGCGTGGTAACGGGCGCGGTTGGGTTACCCACGTCCGTATTGATGAGAATCCCAGAATAAGGGGAACACGATCTCTGCTTCGACAAGACGTGCCAAGGAAACTGCTTCGCTAAACGCGCTGAGGTGGTATAATAAAAACGATTCAAGTAAAGACTTGGTTGAGGTGTGACGTCACGCCACGGAATGCGTCAGCAGATTGAACTTGTGTAAATATTATTCTCTCTACGGTGGAAGGTGAAATTTATTTTGCAGAGCCGGACACTGTCCTGGTGTTCACAATCTTCTATAAATTATTCAGAGGAGGAACCCGCCTTGCAATGTCGAAGACAATATGTGCGCCGGACTCGTCGTCATTGAAGCCTGGTTCAGGGGCTACTGAGGGAGTCCTGGACTAGGGGGTGTCCGGATAGCCTAACTATCATCATCGGCCGGACTCCAAGACTATGAAGATACAAGATTGAATACTTCGTCCCGTGTCCGGATGGGACTTTCCTTGGCGTGAAAGGCAAGCTTGGCGATATGGATATGTAGATCTCCTACCATTGTAACCGACTATGTGTAACCCTAGCCCTCTCCGGTGTCTGTATAAACCGGATGGTTTTAGTCCGCAGGACAGAACAACAATCATACCATAGGCTAGCTTCTAGGGTTTAGCCTCCTTGATCTCGTGGTAGATCTACTCTTGTAATACCCACATCATCAATATCAATCAAGCAGGACGTAGGGTTTTACCTCCATCAAGAGGGCCCGAACCTGGGTAAAACATCGTGTCCCTTGTCTCCTGTTACCATCCGCCTAGACGCACAGTTCGGAACCCCCTACCCGAGATCTGCCGGTTTTGACACCGACACCCCTCGAGCTACTTCACATGGATCTTTTCGGTCCCAACGCTTACAAAAGTCTCGGTGGAAACTCTTTTGGTCTAGTTATAGTTGATTATTTTTCAAGATTTACGTGGGTGTTCTTTCTCGATGATAAATCGCAGGTCCAAAAGATCTTCAAAAACTTCGCTAGGAAGGCCCAAAATCAATTTGAAGTGAAGATCAAGAAGGTTCGCAGCGACAACGGAACGGAGTTCAAGAACGCAAATGGGGACACCTTTCTTGACGAAGAAGGGATTTCACATGAGTTCTCGGCTACGTACACACCTCAACAAAATGGAGTTGTTGAAAGGAAGAACCGGACGCTCATCGAAATGGCGAGAACAATGCTTGATGAGTACAAGACACCAAAGCACTTTTGGGCGGAAGCGGTTGAGACAGCTTGTCATGCGATAAATCGCTTGTATCTTCACAAGCTACTCGGCAAGACGGCATACGAGCTCCTCACCGGTAACAAACCCCAAGTTGGATACTTTCGAGTATTTGGCTCAAAGTGCTACATTCTTCATAAGCATCGTCATTCTAAATTTGCTCCTAAATCTCATGAAGGATTCCTACTTGGTTACGGCTCAAACTCTCACACTTATCGTGTCTACAACAATTTCACCCAAAAGGTTGAAGAGACGGTAGATGTGAAGTTTGATGAATCTAATGGCTCGCAAGTAGAAAAATTGCCAATTGATGTAGGAGATAAAGATCCTTCGGAAGCAATCCAAGACTTGCCTATTGGCAAGGTTCGTCCAACGGAGGTGAAGGAGAGTACCTTGCCCGTCCAAGTGGAAGCTTCTACCTCACGACAAGGTGAACCAAGAGTTGATATGGAAGCATCCACAAGTGGGACACACCAAGATGAAGAAAACGAGGAAGTACACCAAGATGAACCGCATCAACCTCCTTCTCCACCACGACAAGAGAATGACAACGCCAACAATGAGGAAGGCCAAGAAGAAGAATGAGATGATGAAGTAGATGTTCCACCCCGATGAAAGCAAAAGCTCTCACGAGTTCGAGCAAGAGTTGCTAGATACCATCCTGTCGAGCAAATCTACAATGATATCCAAACCAGGAGAATTACTCGCTCTAAATCTCGTTTGGCTAATTTTTGTGAACATTATTCATTCATCTCTAGCATTGAACCTCTGAAGGTTGAAGAAGCATTGGAAGATCCGGATTGGATAAACGACATGCACGAAGAACTACACAACTTTGAGAGAAACCAAGTGTGGACATTGGTCGTGAAGCCCGACAACAACCACAACCTTATCTGTACCAAATGGGTGTTTCACAACAAGCAAGACGAAGATGGACAAGTAGTTCGCAACAAAGCACGTCTCGTCGCCCAAGGCTACACTCAAGTCAAAGGTATGGACTATGGTGAGACATATGCCCCCATTTCTAGACTTCAGTCCATTTGCATCTTACTTGCCTATGCCAATCACCATGATATCACTTTATACCAAATGGACATTAAAAGTGCTTTTCTAAATAGTGAAATTGAGGAGGAAGTTTATGTTAAACAACCTCCCGGCTTTGTTAATCCTAAGAAACTCAATCATGTTTACAAGCTTTATAAAGCTCTTTATGGTCTTAAACAAGCTCCTAGAGCATGGTATAAATGCTTGACCAAGTTCCTTATTGAAAAAGGCTTTGAGATTGGAAAAATTGATTCTACTCTTTTCACTAAAAGGGTTAATGGAGAATTATTTGTGTGCCAAATTTATGTTGATGATATTATATTTGGATCAACTAACCCTCATTTTAGTGAGAAGTTTGGGAAGCTTATGTCGGAGAAGTTTGAGATGTCTATGATGAGCGAACTCAAGTTCTTTCTTGGTTTGCAAATCAAGCAAACTAAGGAAGGCACCTTCGTCTCTCAAACGAAGTACACTAAAGACTTGTTCACGAAGTTCAATATGCAAGAATGCAAAGGTATGAGTACACCCATGCCTACTAGTGGACATCTTGACTTGACCAAAGATGGTGAACCCGTATATCAAAAGGTTTATCGCTCTATGATTGGTTCATTATTGTATCTATGTGCCTCTCGTCCCGATATCATGCTAAGTGTGTGCATGTGTGCACGATATCAAGCGGCCCCTAAAGAGTGTCATCTTAAGGCCGTGAAAAGGATAGTGAGATACTTAATTCATACACCAAACTTTAGCATTTGGTATCCAAAGAGGGCCTCCTTTAATCTTGTTGGCTACTCCGATTCGGACTATGTCAGAGACAAGGTTGATAGAAAGTCTACTTCGGGTACTTGTCAATTTCTTGGTAGATCTCTTGTGTCTTGGTCCTCCAAGAAACAAAACTTGGTATCCTTATCCACCACCGAAGCGGAATACATTGCCGCCGGTTCATGTTGTGCTCAATTACTTTGGATGACCCAAACTCTTAAAGATATGGGATATATGTGAAACATGTTCCTTTGCTTTGTGACAATGAGGGTGCTATTAAGATTGCTCACAATCCCGTGCAACACTCTCGAACTAAGCACATTGAAGTTCGTCATCATTTCATCCGAGATCATGTTGCTAAGGGTGATATTAACCTTAAGCATGTTTGCACCGACAAGTAATTGGCGGATATATTCGCTAAACCACTTGATGAGAAAGTGTTTTGCAGGTTGAGACGTGAATTGAACATCATTGATGCCTCAAACTTGGAGTAGGAACTCCATTTGGATACATGCAAGACATCTTTGACTAGTCCTTGATATTTCTCTTATGACGATAATCATATGTCTTGGATACTTTTGCACCCTTGCATGTTATCTAACCCATGTAGGTACTTGGATGGATCTAAATCTATGAGATTGCAACTCATTCATATCTTGAGCAATCTCTACATCACCAAGTCTCTACTCTACGGTGGTTGAAAACAAGGAATGATGAAACCCTTAAAATATATTCTTTGACAAATTCTTAAGTCAAACTTCGTGATTGTCATTTTGGATACACAAGTGCTCTTCCTTGCAAATCTAATCCATGTAGGTAGATGAACTCCAATTATAAGTGGTGCTCCAGATGAACTACATCAACATGGAGCATCTCACACAAGTTCAACTACATAATCAAGATCATCACCACCACCCAAGGTATGTTATTCCATCTTTGAGAAGCTTTACCCCAAGACATGGGTCAAAGCAACTCAACAAGATGTGAATACATCAAGATGCTTAAATGAAAAATGCCAATCCCATTTTGAGCTTAAACGATGAGTATGACCTATGATCAAGTGTCCTCACTTGACTCCTTAGTCAATATACTCTAGCATAGGTGACTTTGTCGCTGACCAATTCTAGATGAAGTTCTCTAGTGTTTCTCCTTGTTCTTGCATTTTGCTTCATTCATATTTATTCCCCTTTCAAAAAAAACTTCATCTAGATTTCTTCTCTTTTATATGTTCTGCATTTCTCTGCATCCAATTTATTGCAAATCCTTGTGAGATCTTACTCGCTTAGTTAGCTGAGGTGACAAGCGTTTTCTCTGTGATGAACTCAGACAAACCAATTTGCCTCTTTCGGTCAAACCGAAATTTTTCGGTGCCATCGAAGAAAACAACTCGGTTGAGCTGACTTCAACACTGAGAAATCCCTCTGTCACTTGCATTCTGCACATTTTATTTCAGCTCCACTCGATGATTCTTATCCTCTACCATCATCATATTCCATGTGCTGCTTTGCTCTGTGACTCAAGGACCAAACCTATTTTGACTCACACTCCAGAAGACTCTTCTTAAAAATTGATGTCAAAGGGGGGGAGAGAGTTCACATCAAAGCTTAATTACTCCATCAGAGGGAGAGAGCAATAGGGGGAGAGAAACATTCCCCAGTTGTTTGTTGTTTGGCATTCAAAGAGGAGAGATGTGACGCTCGGATACTTAAGCTACAGTGAACCTCTGATAATGATGGCACGTCACCTCGCTTACTGTTGTTAACCTCACGTTAGTTGAAAACCGGTTCGGAATTAAACTTCAAAATAAAGTCGATCGATGAAAGTGTTGAAACATTAAAACTAAAATGTTAGGTTTGTGTCAATTAATCCGTACTAAATTTTGGTGAAGAAACCACACTTTTATAAAGTTTTGAAATACTCTAAAATGATTAAAATAGTAGCAACAACAATTAGTTAAACACCTTTTATAATGAATGAAATGTCAAACTAAGTTATTTGGAGACTAGACTTTTTGTGACTGTGGACCAGGTTGAAATACTAATTTAGATGCTAAGTTTATATTTTACTAGAACTAAAATAAATGGCAACTAAAAAAACAAGAACAAAAGTAAAGACAGAAAAACAAAAAGACCCTCTCCTCCCCTGGGCTTTGGCCCACTGGGCCAGCCCACCTCGCCCCTGCTTCCCCGCTCCCCTGTTCACGGGAGGGCGTGGCCGTGCCGATGCCTGCCACGGCACCGGCCATCGCCGTGGCGGCCATCCGGCGACCATCCCCGGTGACCACCTCGCCTATAAGACCGGCGCCCTCTTCCCACGGCGCCTGGAACCCTAATCCCCATTTGCCCCTCTCCCTTTCGCTCGAGCCGCCGCCCGTGCGATGCCGTTGTTGGAAGTCTACTACACGCACACCAGCAGAGGGCCAACGGCCTTGACCTCTTCTCTCCGTCAGTTCAGCAGGCTCGTGCACTTCGTGGGCACGCCCACCTCGCATGCACGGCATGCTCGGCCACGGCCTTGTACACGTTCTCTCCCTCACCCCCTTGTACCTCTGCATGTATAAATACCCCTGTGATATGTGAATACAAGTGTGCGATGAGTTCAGTCATTCAACTTGGTACCTGAGCAGTTCCGATCCCAACCCCACGCTTCCGCCATGAATCGCCTGCTCCGCCGCTCCCGCTCCGCTGACCTCGACGCGGCGGCCAACCTCCCTCCTTTAGTTCCTCTTGCTGCCGTCCCACCCGCCCATGCAGCTCCCGGCGGGGGCCTCCATCCTCGGGCTCCGGCGCCCGCCCCGGTGCGCCACGGCAATGTCGCACCCGCCGCGCCTGCGGCCGTTCGGGTGGCCCCTCCTGCGGCTCCCCTTCACCACGGCGTCGGCCGTGATCTCATCCCCTGCCTCGACAACGCGGGTGCACCGGCGCCGGCGCCAGCCGACGGTCTCCCTCCCACCATCACGCACTTCCTGCGGTTCAAGCTCGACCTCGCCGTGGGTAACTACTCCAAATGGCGCCACCTCTTCTATTGTATTCTCTGCAAGTACAATGCGCAGCAGCATGTAGATGAAGACCGGGACCCCGCCCACGAGGATGCAGTGTGGCGAAACGACGATATAACCATCGTCTTGTGGATGTCCTCCACGATTTCTGATGAGTTGTACGACGTCGTGGTGTCCCCTCCGAACATTCCCACGGCGCACCAAATCTGGCACACCCTCCGGTTGTTCTTCCTCGACAACCAGGCCGGTCGAGCGATCCATCTCTCGGCTGAGTTCCGCAGCACGGTGCAGGGGGACCTGACTGTGGCCGAGTACGCCCGCCGTCTACAGACGCTGGCGGCCGCGCTCGCCGACGTCGAGGATCCCGTCACCGACCGCACCTTGACGCTCCAGTTCATCCACGGCCTCAGTCGTCGGTTCCACGTGCTCGCGACGGTCTTGCCGTTGCAGGTGCCGTTCCCCAACTTCGCGCAGGCCCGGTCGCGCCTCCTTCTTGAGGAAATCACACAGAACGAGCGCGCTCGGGCTGACGGGCGCTCGGACGGCGCCACCGCGCTCTCCATCGGCAACACCTCTGGAGGCTCCTCCGGGGGCGTTCGCGGCGACCGCAACGTCTCCGGCAACCAGGCGGACAAGGGGAAGGCCCCCGCCGAGCCCTCCTCCGGCGGCGATCGTGGTCGTGGCCGCGGGCGCGGGCGTGGTCGTGGCCGCGGGCACCCCGGCGCTAGCAGCAGCTCCGCGGCTCCGGCAGGGCGCGGCTCTCCTCAGCAGCCGCTGGGCGCCCATCCATGGATGGGGTACTTCGCCCCATACGGGAGCCCCTTCCCACCTCCGCAGCAGCCGCGCGCGCCCTGGACCGCGCCCAACTCCGCCGGTGTCCTAGGGCCACGTCCTGGCCAGCACCATCAGGTCTACAACGCCGGCGCGTCGAGCTCCTCCAACCCCGCCCCCTGGGACAACTACGCCGCCCTCCATGCTGCCCTCAACAACATCGCGCACCAGCAGCAGCACGGCTCCGGCGAGTGGTTCCTCGACACTGGAGCAACTTCCCACGTCACCGGTGAGACGGGTAATCTCTCCCAACTGTCTTCTGCACTTGCGCGTTCTTCCAATAGCATTGTCGTCGGTGACGGTTCCCGGATTCCTGTAGTTGCCGCCGGCTCCACCCGCCTAGGCTCTTTCTCCCTCAACGATGTTCTTGTCTCCCCCACGATTATTAAGAATCTCATCTCCGTCCGTCGTTTTACTCGCGACAATTCTTGTACAATTGAGTTTAACCCATTCGGTTTTGTTGTGAAGGACCTCAAAACCCGGCGCATCCTAATGACGTCCAGTGGCCATGGAGACTTATATCCGTTCTTCAGCTCCAGCGCAGTCCAGCAGATCCTCTCCGTCGATGGCAGCTTGTGGCATCAACGCCTTGGGCATCTTAGCAGTAGTTCCCTTTCAGTCTTAGCTAAAACTTTTCTTCAATCACCATGTAATAGAGATAGTTTGAATTCCCATATTTGTGAGTCCTGCCAATTAGGCAAGCAATCAAGATTACCTTTTTCATCCTCTCGCTCGTGTACTACTGCTCCCTTCGATTTGATACACTGCGACCTCTGGACCTCCCCCGTTCCTAGCGTATCTGGTTACCAATTTTACCTTGTCATCCTTGATGACTTCTCTCATTTTTCGTGGACTTTCCCATTACGTGCTAAATCTGATACGTCCATTACCTTACTCCGTTTCTTCGCATACGTAGTAACACAATTTCGTGTACCCATCAAATGCATACAGTGCGACAACGGCGGTGAGTTTCTCACCACCTCACTCCGTGATTTTCTCTCTTACCGGGGTTCCTCTCTCCGCCTCTCTTGTCCGTATACTTCGCCTCAAAACGGTAAAGCTGAACGCATGATCCGCACAACAAATGACGTGCTCCGCACCCTCCTTCTCCACGCACATCTTCCTCCCAACTTTTGGGTCGAGGCTCTCCATACAGCTACACACCTACTCAACCGGCGACCGTCATCCACCATCCATAACGACACGCCCTTCTTTCGACTCTACGGCCAGTATCCCACATACGATCATCTCAGAGTCTTTGGGTGTCTTTGTTTTCCCAATGTATACCCCACCACCGAGCATAAACTTTCGCCGCGTGCTGTTCGCTGTGTGTTCATTGGATATCCACTTGAGCATAAGGGATACCGTTGCCTTGATCTCAACACCCGCAAGGTCATCGTCTCACGTCACGTAACTTTTGACGAGGCCATTTTCCCGTTCGTCGCCACTACCCAGCCCCAACCACCGGATCGCGCGGCCGCTGAGGATCCCATCGAACACATCCCCCTCGAGCAGCGCACTTACCTACCTCGTACTGGCCCCGCAGAGGATCTTCCCCAGATCCCGCAACGCCCATCACCAACCCGCGTCGCCCGCGCACCCCACCTGCCGCCCGCGGGGTCGGCGCCCGCCAGCCCGCCCTCCACCCCGCGCTCCCCAGCCAGCGCCATGCCACCCGACGCCGCGCCAGAGCTCACCACTCCCACCTCCAGCCGCGCTGACCCCGCGTCTCCTGCCGCAACCCCCATTCCCACTGCCTCGGCCAGCTCGCCAGCGCCACCTATCCCGAAACTCCCGCCCAGGGCCGTTCCTACCGATCCACCCGCCAATCTGCACAATATGCGCACCCGTGCCAAATCGGGATTCCTTCTTCCCAAAAATCAGCTCAGCCTGCATGCCTCTGCGTCCACCATTAGTCCTATCCCCTCTTCCTACCGAGCGGCTTTGAAAGATCCCAACTGGCACCGTGCTATGCTAGAGGAGTTTAACGCGCTTTTGCAGAATAACACTTGGGATTTGGTTGCTCGTCCTGCAGGTTCTAACGTGGTTACAGGGAAGTGGATATACCGGCACAAATTTCATCCGGACGGCTCCCTGGCTCGCTATAAAGCTCGTTGGGTGCTCCGAGGGTTCACGCAGCAAGCCGGCGTCGACTACGGCGAGACTTTCGGTCCCGTGGTCAAACCGGCGACGATCCGCACCGTGCTCAGCATCGCTGCCGGACGTTCTTGGGCGATCCACCAGCTCGACGTCAAGAACGCCTTCTTGCACGGGCACCTCGCCGAGACGGTCTACGCGCAACAACCCTCCGGCTTCATCGACACCGCCAACCCCACCAGTGTGTGCCGCTTGAACCGCTCGCTGTACGGGCTGAAACAAGCGCCGCGGGCGTGGTTCTCCCGGTTCACCACATACCTGCTCCAACTCGGCTTTGTGGCATCTCGGTCCGACTCTTCTCTGTTTATCCTCCGTCGTGGCACACAACTAGCTTACCTACTGTTGTATGTCGATGACATTATCCTCACCGCGAGCGCCACTTCTCTCCTCCAGTCCATCATCTCCTCGCTCCACCAGGAATTCGCCATGTCCGACCTCGGGCCGCTGCATCATTTTCTTGGCATTAATGTCACCTCCACCACCGCTGGCCTCTTTTTGTCCCAAGAACAGTATGCCTTGGAGATACTTGATCGGGTAGGGATGTTAAACTGCAAACCCATATCCACTCCAGTGGACACGCATGCAAAACTTTCAGCTGATGCTGGCCCATTATTCCACGATCCTTCGTTGTACAGAAGTCTCGCCGGTGCACTTCAGTATATCACTCTCACACGCCCTGACCTCTCCTACGGAGTTCAGCAGTGTTGCCTCTTCATGCACGCTCCCCGCGACTCGCACTTTCAGCTGCTCAAACGCATCCTGCGCTACCTTCGTGGCACCACACATCTCGGGCTGCAGTTCCACCGGTCTGCTTCCACAGAGCTCGTCGCGTACTCCGACGCCGACTGGGCAGGGTGCCCTGACACCCGCCGCTCCACTTCGGGGTATTGCGTGTTCCTCGGTGGCAACCTTGTGTCGTGGTCCTCGAAGCGGCAACACACCATCTCCCGTTCTAGCGCGGAGGCCGAGTACCGCGCCGTCGCGCACGCCGTCGCCGAGGCCGTCTGGTTGAGACAACTCCTTGGCGAGCTACATCAACCCCCGGCGCGTGCCACGGTTGTCTACTGCGACAACGTGAGTGCGATGTACATGTCCACTAACCCTGTCCAGCACCAGCGTACAAAACACGTGGAGATCGACTTGCACTTCGTCCGGGAGCGTGTGTCGCTCGGCGAGGTGCGCGTCCTCCATGTCCCAACGAGCTCTTAGTTCGCCGACGTCTTCACCAAAGGGCTACCGACGAGCATCTTCCTCGACTTCCGGTCCAACCTCAACGTTCAGGAACCCCATGTTTCGGCTGCGGGGGGCTGTTGGAAGTCTACTACACGCACACCAGCAGAGGGCCAACGGCCTTGACCTCTTCTCTCCGTCAGTTCAGCAGGCTCGTGCACTTCGTGGGCACGCCCACCTCGCATGCACGGCATGCTCGGCCACGGCCTTGTACACGTTCTCTCCCTCACCCCCTTGTACCTCTGCATGTATAAATACCCCTGTGATATGTGAATACAAGTGTGCGATGAGTTCAGTCATTCAACTGCCGTCGTCGCGTCTTCGTCGTCACCATGGTCTCCGACTGCCCCGCGCTGCACCACCACCTGCAGGAGCTCCGCCATGTTCTTCTACGTCATCTACGGCCATCCGTTCAAGCTGGGCGCCTCTACATCACCGGGATCGACTGCTTCGTCCCCGCGGCCGTCGGCGCCTCTCCGGCGAATTTCGGCGCTCTCTGCTCCTCCCGGCAACCAACGAGCCTCCGTGAGCTCCCTTGGTGAGCTTCCCCTCTGTTCCCGCCTTGCATCGACCTCAAACCGCGCCGAATACTACTGCCCCACCGCCATGTCCGCGGTCGTCGCCCTCACCCTCCCGCAGCCACACCGGAGCTCTGCTCCCCCGCGCCCACTCGCCGCCCCGCCTCTGCGTCACCCCACCCGCGACCATTGGCCTCTCCTGCCCGCGCGTACTGCCGCCCCTGGGACGCATCCGGCCGTGCGCGGCGTTGCCTGGCCGCGCCTGCGCCATGCCGTTGCCCGCTGCTGCTCTACTGAACTTGCTGCTGCTGTTGAATGTTACTGTAGGCATAGCTAGCTTGGCTACTTCTACACTGACTACCCCTCTTTACTGCAGCAAAACAATAACAAAAGGAATTTAAATGTAAATGAAAATTGTGTGAACTGAAAGTACACTTAACAAACTCTATTTTATCCCACTAAATCAAATCCTTTTGATGATTAGATTACATCCTACAAAAATCACAAAATGGCATCTTATGTTAATAACTCCTAGCCTACTAACTTGTGTGTGCTGTGTGTGTGCGTCGTGCACGTGGCCGGAGTAGTGGCCGGCCCTTGCTTAGATTAGTACTACTTAGTGTTAATTAATGACTAGAATAGTCTATGTATAGATGACATGTGGCCCTTTCTTTTTAAAAAGCCTATGACAAGTTGGGCCCAATGCATTGTTCATTGGTTGACTAGTAAAGATGTTGACTGAGTCAACCCAGCTCCTTGACCCCACATGTCTTTGAGTATGACTAGCCCCTGCTGAGTTTAAAAGGACATTTCACTGTTTATTTTTCTAATTAAATAAATTAAAAAATCCTTTAAACTTTAGAAAATCATAGAAAATAAACCATAAGGCGGATGAAAAAGTTTTATACATAAAAGTTGCTCAGAACGACGAGACGAATCTGGATACGCAGACCGTTCGTCCGCCACACATCCCTAGCATAGCAAACACGTAACTTTCCCCCTCCGGTTCATCTGTCCGAAAACGCGAAACACCGGGAATACTTTTCCAGATGTTTTCCCCCTTCGTCGGTATCACCTACTACCGCGTTAGGGCACACCGGACACCGCGTATTGCCTTATTACGCTTTGTGATGCTTTGATTGCTCTGTTATTTATTGTGTTCCCTCTCCGTTACTTCTTTCCGATAGACCCCGAGACTGCCGGCGACCCCCAGTTCAACTACGGAGTTGACGACCCCTCCTTCTTGCCAGAGCAA